>NW_026000051.1:4387609-4413217 GCF_001458135.2 Marmota marmota marmota
AAAAAAAAAAAAAAAAAAAAAAAAAAAGAAACCCACAGTCTAAAACTTTTTTTTCCTTTCCTTTTCTGGTTCTGGGAAATGAACCCCAGGACACTGTACCACTGAGTTACATCATTAGCCCTTTTTATTATTTTGGGATGATTTTGTTAGCATTGCTGAGGCTGGCCTTGACCTTAAAATCTTCCTGCCTTGGCCTCCTGACCTGAGTCAGCTGGAATTATAGATGTGCATCACCATGCCCAGCTTTTAGCCCAAAATTTTCTATGTAAGTGAGTAAGGAAGAAAATGGAGTAAGGTTTCAATTCAAGAAATTAAAGTGAATTGTAAAATCTGAAGAAAGCAGAAGAAATTAAATATTCATATATATTTAAACTAGGGATTGAACCCACCCAATTTGGGAAAATATAGAAAAAGGAAGAATGACTGAGAGGCAGGCCACAAATCAAATTGTTACTGCTGTTTCTGTGTAGAAGTAAAGATATTTTTTAGTTTTTTTGTGTTTTCTGTATTATCCAAATTTTCTTCAGAGAATTACTTTTGTAATTAGAGGATGAAAAATAAAACCAAAAAACCCAAGCCAATTTCACCAAGAATGTTAAGGAAAAAAGGGCTGCCTCTCAATTCCCAACTTACCTGGGGCCCAGCTGCGAAGAGACCAACAGCCATTCTGTTCTCTCCTGCTCTTTCCTCTGAGGGAAGTGCAGCATTTGGAAAAGGTGGTGCTAGAGGAAGAGAATGAAATCAAGGAGACAAAGTTTGCATATTATGAAGTTACCAATTCTCCTATAAAGAGGGGATTTGAAGGCCAGAGCTGGTACCAGGGTGCCTGAGATGAATCTGTAGATCTGCAGTGGGACGGGAATTTTCCTGTTCCTACCTAACTCCATCAATGCCAACAGGTGTTGGGAGGTATTAGACTGTAATAGATTCTTAACTAAGATTCACCACTCACCAGCAGAGTGCAAATCACTTAAGATATAAGTCTCATTTCTCTCATCTGTAAAATGGAGATGATATTATAAAGTTTTTGAGAATTAAATACACAGTTAAACAGTTGGCATGATGCCTACCAGCTAAGTATGCAGTTTATAAATATTACCTTTTGCTTAAAAGAAGAGGTAGTGAATGACTAATGGGGTCTGTTCCTGGAATGTAAGGTTAATTCAACATACAAAAAACAATCCACACACCATATAGATAGAGCAAAGAAAAAAAAACCTAACATGGATCATCTCATTGGACACAGAAAAAGCCACTTTAAAAAATCAAATAGTAGGGCTGGGGCTGTAGCTCAGTAGTAGAGTGCCTGACTAGCATGCACTAATCCCTGAGTTTGATCCCTAACATTTCAAAATCATCATCATCCTTATCCTTTCATGATTAAAAAAACACTTAACAGAAGGTTGGGGTTTGTGGCTCGCTTAGCATGCATGAGGCACTGGGTTCGATCCTCAGCACCATATAAATGTAGAATAAAGATATTGTGTTCACCAAAAAACTTAAATAGAAGAGAACTTCCTTAATTTGATGATGAAATGTACCATTAACCTCATACTTAATGGTGAGAGATGGAAACTTTCCCCCCCTTAAGATAAGAAATAAAACAAAGGAGCTGGGGATATAGCTCAGTTGGTAGAGTGCTTGCCTCACATGCACAAGGCCCAGGGTTCAATCCCTAGCACTGAAAATAATAAATAAGATGTGTGCTGTCACCATTTTTGTTCAATGTAGGTTCTAGCCAAGGCACTTAAGCAAGAAAAGGAAAGATGTCAGGATTGGAAGGAAGAAGTAAAAAAATCTCTATTTGCAGATGACATGATTTTGTATACAGAAAATCTTGACACATGAATAATTATAGCTATTAAACAAATTTAGCGAGATTGCAAGCAGCATGATGAATACACAAAATCAGTTACATGTCTACAAATTAGCAATGAAACCAAAACAATTTCATTTATAATATCATCAAAAAAATAAAGTACCTGGGAATGAATTTAACAAATGAAGTACAAGATTTATGTACTGAAAACTATAAAACATGTTGAAATTATAGAAGACCTAAATAAATGGAAAAAATCCTATATTCATGTATTGGAAAACAGTATATTGTTGAGATGGCAATAATCCCCAATTTATCAACAGAGTCAATGCAATTACTATCAAAATTCCAGCTGGCACTTTTAACAGAAATTAACAAGCTGACCTTAGAATGCACATGGAAATGCAAAGGACAAAGAGGAGTGGGGGGATGAAGTTAGAGGATTCATACTTCTCAACTTGCTTCAAACAACAGTTATCAAAACTGTGTAGTGGCATAGGACTGATATTCAGATCACTGGAATAGACTTGAAAGTCCAGAAATAAAATCATGTTTATGGGCAACTACTTTTTGACAAGGATAACAAGAAATTAAATAGAGAAAGAATAGTCATTTTTAAAGAAAACCCTTAGTGGGCATGGCGAAGCACACCTGTAATCCAGCTACTCAGGAGGTTGAGGCTGGAGGATGCAAAAGAACGAATTTGGAGTCTTATCTCACATCGTATACAAAAATAACTCAAAATATATCAAAGACCTAAGGAGCTAAAACTCCTAGAAGAAAACAAGAATTAAATCTTTCTGACCTCAGAAAAGGCAATGATTTCTTAGATATGACATCAAAACCCCAAGAAACCACCTGGGTACGTCTCATTTTCCTTCCCAGGAACCCACTTTTCCCTGGCATTGGTTATAGGTAGACACTCAAGCGATCATCCAGGACAGTGATCCTCCAACTTATTTGACTAAGAAAAGGACAAGTTTCCAACCGCTAGTGGAAAAGACAACCAGGTCCGGGCCACAAAGCAGCATTAGTGGGCAAACTGGAACAGGAGGCTGGATCTGCAAATCGTCCCTCCACCACTCCCCCTCACCTCCTTCCTCCAGCATACTGGTCCCTCCTCGCGCCACCGGCTGCCAGCAATTCCCTGGTGTCAGCGTCACTGCACGTGAGAAAACGACAAGCAACCTACAACCGGCTACCCGTCCGAGCTCAGGAACCCTGGACACCAGCGCTGCAGACGCTAGAGCTTCTTGGCGACAAGCCTGACCAGCAGCACTTCCGGTCATGCGATATGCTCCCCACCCCGCCACTGGACTCCATTTCCCAGAAGTCTCCGCCAGGCGCTATTCCTGGCCAAACCTTTCCTCTCCCCAGACGCCAAATATGTGACCCGCACTGCCTCCTTCCCAGACCGTCTTCCGCCTGTCCTTGCTCCCAGAATCCATCACCCAGAATGCTTTTATGTTGCACATCCCTCAGGTGCACGGGCATCCAGTTCAAGGGGACTCTGGGACAGGAAGCGGGTTGGCTGTCGAGGATTCTGGGAACGGCGGTGTGGCGCAGACGCAGGGCGACGTGCCCTTGGTGGTGGTGGTGCGTCGGCTCTGGGCCCATCTCCAGCCTCCTTCACGGCCGTCTTAAGCCGAACTTAAAGTCTGAGAAGGATCAAGGAAAGGGCCCTTCAGTCTGAACAGGGCAACCCTCCACGGGGCGGTGTCCTGGAACCCCCCAAGTATAGGAATCTGCCCGCGAGCGGGAACGTCTTGTCATTTCAGGCACATTCGCTAGTGTTTGGTCGGCCCTGTTTCAGGAGATTCCCGAATAGTCTGCCCCGTCAGGACTTTCCCAGCGCCCGGATGGAGTGTCCTCCTAAGCCCGTTGGGGATTTGTCAAACGATTTTTCCGATGACCAACTCCGTCTTAATCCTTTTGCCTTTAAGAAGAAGGGAATGGATTACTGGAAAGCAGAAGCAAGTGTGGACGTCCTGAGGCCTCTTTTTCAAAGTCAGCAACCTCTGGTTCTCTCTTTTGTCACCCGCTTCCGCTTTAAAGGACCATCCTAGTTATACTGTGTCCACCCGAATAATTTTTTTTTCCCCTGAGGCTGGGGATTAAATCTTTGTGCATGCTCCGACCCTAGCTGAGGAGAATTTTAAGATCAGCTGGTTGGCGACCTTAATTTCATCTGCAACCTCAAATTCCTTTTTGCAACATAACCGATTTATAGGTTCAGGGTCTAGGACATGGACATCTTTGGGATTGTCGTTATTTTGCTCCCACCAATGGCTGGGATCCTCATGTTTTCTCAACTAGTCTGCTATTTGTGGAGCCATCTCAGCTGTGTATCAGCCCAGCCAATCCAGGAGAAGCCATGAAGGACAGTGGAAAAAAGAGGGTCAAATTGGGCAGAAACAACACACAGCCTGCCATGTCATGCCTCTCTACCTGGCGTTCCCTTTCCTGGGCACCTCTGTTGCCTTCTGGTCTGTACTGGCCTGCTCCTCTACGGTTGAGGCATGGCTCAAAACCTTTCCTTTGAAGCCTCTGCAGATTCTCTAGGCATAGAACCATCATCTGTGTAAACCAACACCTTTCCTGTGTCATTGCTCAGCAACTGACCTTCCCTAGGCCCATTTCTCCCAAAGTTGCTCCCTAAAGACCAATAAGGGTCTTGGTCATTTCATCTGGTGTCAGGGGAGGCATCTCCATCTCCCAGTGAAAGCCTTTTAATAGTGGGCCTTTGATATACTGATAGAATCCTAATGCCCATATATGGACAGCATGTATGCACGCTTGAGGCAGTGTGATAGCTGCAGCAGAGGATGTCAGACCAGACCCTACTGAGTTCCTCCCTTAGCTGAGGAAGACTCGGGTGTAGGATGACCTAAGCCCTTCTCAAGCATCCTTCAGGGTGAGATGGTTTCCCTTCCCCGAGGCCTTTTGTGGGTGTCTGAGGAGCATGTTTGGAAACAGTCTGAGAGCCATAATCTGTGCCTCACCCTCTTCTTGCTTTGTTCAGAAGGCAGGATGAGCTTTGGAGCTGTAGCCTCTGCCCTGGTAGGAACTGGAGGCTGTGTCTTTTTTCAGGCCACAGTGGAGACAGCATCAAACCTCATCCAGTGGCCACAAGATACAATAGGTGCTAATTCCATAATGGTTGCTAGTCTGCAGATTTCCTGCCATTGTCTTGCAATCCTACCCATGGCCACTGAAAGGTGGAGAGAGTTTCATGCTCTAGATGGTGCAATTCCTCCCATGGTCACTGAGGGGTGGTGCGCACTCCAACCCTCCATTTTGGTAGAAGCCAGGATTTACCTGGGAGTTATTCTGGGGGTGGGAGTGGAGAGGCAGTAATGGGTAATGGGCATTGGTAGACAGTGCATATTTCTACCCTGGGCTGGGTAAATCACAGCTTCTGCTATACTTGGCCCCAGGATGTCCATCAGTCCTCTCCTCTGTGGTCCTGTTTCTGATGGTGCTGGCCTGGGCTCCTAAGGGAACCATACAGGACTGACTGCTGGGTCTGGCTCTTGGTCTCCTAACTCATATTCTGATGGGAAGGTTACAAAAGAGCATGTGGGCCCACAAGTCATTGGCACCTATAAGTGGATGCTGGTGGTGTGGGTAGGAGTTGCCGAGAAGGCAGGGTAGGAAATAGAATATGAGAAAAAAGTGCGTAAAGATTTCAAATGTCCCTTTATGAGGCACTCTGGGGCTCTCACATTGGCCTTACATGCAGCTCTTCCCTTCCCCACAGCCTTCCATTCTCACCTTACCTTGCCACAGTCTGGCTGGGCACACAATCACGAGCCACCACACAGCTTGTAGATTCAAACAGCAACTCTTTATTCCCGAACTCACACCAGCCGTCTACAAACACGTTCTGGGGAAATCCACGTTCTCTGCCCAAATCCACGTTCTCTGCCCAAATCCACGTTCTCTGCCCAAATCCACCTCCACTGGGCTTCTATCTCCAAAAAATATACTGTCTGAATCCCGTGAGAACTCAAGGGGAACTCAGGCAGCAAGATACGCCCTATTCCCAGCAGGAATAATCTTAAACCTTAAACCTGGAACCTAAACCGGGACCGCCCTAATCCGCCTTGGTCCTTGAGCAAGGTCACCTACATTCAATGTCACTGCAACATGGGGTACGCTGGCAAGGAAATTGTCATACCTATTTGGCTAATGGCTCCCAGCATTACCTCCTCACCAGTAACAACAGCTAGCATGGATTGGGCACTTATTCTCTGCCATCCTCATTTCCAAGTGCTTTACTTAGTTATCTCCTTTCATTCTCATAAGAACCCCATGAGGGATGTAGCATCAATAGGCCCATCTTAGATGAATTAACTGATGCTTAGAGAGGTTAAGTGACTTGTCCATGTCACACAGGCTGTAAATAGTACAACCAGAATTTGAACAAGCACACTGACTCTTACCCTCCAGCCCTTCCTCTGCTGCCCTGGTCTGGCCCTAGGATTACAGAGGGAAGAGGCCAAGGTGGGGTTTTGATCCACAATGCAATATTTTTTGCCTACATATTTAACCATCTCTTTGATAGTCTGGGGGACTGAGCCTCTGCCTTCCCCCTGATCTGTTGACAGCCCCAGTTTGCTGAAACTGGAGAATCCAATCGGATAAGTTATCTAGGACAAAGAAGGGAAGGTGACTGAATCTTGCAGGGTGGGTGACCTGAGCAGAAAGTCTAGTTCAGGAAGGAATGAGGTTAAACCACTTGCCTAAACCCTTTGTGGTCTGGTATATCAAGCAAAAGAGATGTCCTACTCATTAGACACCTCCTATGTGGCTGAGCCTGTCCTGCTCCCTGGCCTTTAGTTCAACTCACTGAGAACTGATTTGTAGAGCAGGCCCCTCTGAGACACAGGCAATGTAGTCCAACATGAAAGAACAATAGCTGGGCTGGGGATGTGGCTCAAGCGGTTGCGCGCTCTCCTGGCATGCGTGCGGCCCAGGTTCGATCCTCAGCACCACATACAAACAAAGATGTTGTGTCTGCCAAAAATAAATATTAAAAAAATTCTCCTTTCTCTCTCTCTCTCTCTCTCTCAAAAATAAAAAAAATAATAATAAAAAAAGAAAGAACAATAGCTTTGGTGGTGTGTACCCCAGGACCAGCAGTTACACCTCTAAAGTTTTATCTTATGAAAATTTCTGTTCAATTAGGCAAGGTCTGTTCTAGTTCTACCATTTCTGTCTCCAACTCTCATCATCTCCCTTATCTCCACCATCACTATCACCTCCACTTTTGTCTCTGCCACCTGTCACTATCTCCTCTCCATCATCTCATCTCTCATTTATCAACCTTTCATCTCTCGTCTCTCCATTTCATCTATCATTGCTCTTTTTTTTCCTCTCAACTCTCTCTCATTTTTCTTCTATTTTCTCTCATCTGTCTATATCTAGAAGAATTATCAATAGCAGATAATTGGAAACAACCTGAATGTGGAACAATATAGAGTTGATTTAAATTCTGCATTTAATATGGGTTTGACTTAAGTTCTGATATATTTATAAAAATGAAATAATCTACATTCAACAGATATTTTAGCACCTGTCTTTGCAGGGTGCCATGATGCCAATGGTAAACAAATCAGTCGACTGAACTTCTATATTCTTACCTCCTGTTTTTCCCCTGCCGAATCCCTCTAAAATGACACTGTCAGTGTATAAAAGGGAGCAAATAAATATCAGAGCTCAAAATGGGTAGGGAGGAGGGTACTTAATACAGCTACTGCAGTTAAGTTCCTAGCTCTTCATTTCTAAATATGAGCAATTTAAGCTCACCAGATATTTGAGATAAACCAGCAGCATTAAAGAGACAGACCAAGATGAACCACCACCTCATTGATCTCAGAAGAAATCAGAGACTAGCAGATGACTTTCAAGAGTTAAGATATGCAAGTAGTTTAATTCATAATAGCAAATGCCAAGTGTTGACATGTGGAACAACTGGAACTTTCATGCACTGCTGGAGGGAATGTAAAGTGGTACAACCACTTTGGGAAAGCCTGGCAGCTTCTAAAATAGCTAAACACAAACTTAAGGCCCAGCAACTCCACTCCACACAAAGATTTGTATGCAAATGTTTATAGCAGTGGAAGTTCAAGGTGAGCCTCAGCAACTTAGTGAGGCCTGACTCAAAATATAACAATAAAAAGGCTGGGGATGTGGCTCAGTGGTAAAGTGCCTTTGAGTTCAATCTCTAGTATCAAAAAAAAAAAAAAAAAAATCCCTGTATCTTGAGTTTGGTGGCAGTTATAGAACTTATAACATCATAAATCATCAAATTATATAATTGTTGAACTTTTTGGGGGGTGGGGCACCAGGGATTGAACTCAGGAACATTCCTTCACTGAGCCACATCCCCAGCCCTATTTTGTATTTTATTTAGAGACAGGGTCTCACTGAGTTGCTTAGCACCTCACATTGCTGAGGCTGGCTTTGAACTCATGACCTTCCAGTCTCAGCCTCCCGAGCTGTAGGGATTACAGGCGTGCACCATCGCATCTGGCCTAATTGTTGAATTTTATATAAATAACATCTCCATCTGATTTTCAAACGTGAAAAGATGTTTCCTCAGAAAAGGAATTCTATTAAAAAGAAAAACACAGGATGCTGTGAAAAAAAGTCATACAGAATAAGATAGAATTTAAAATGATCACCAAGGGGCTGAGGTTGTGGCTCAGCAGTAGAGCACTCGCCTAGCACCTGTGGGGCACTGGGTTGGATCTTCAGCACCACAAAAAAATTGAAACAAATAAAAATAAAGGTATTTAAAAAAAATGATCGCCAAGAGTTGGGGTTGTAGTTCAGAGGTAGAGCGCTTGCTTAGCATGTGTGAGACACTGGGTTCGATTCTCAGTACCGCATGTAAATAAATAAAAGTTCCATTGACAAAAAAAAATTTAAAAAATGATCGCCAAAATGGAATGACTATTTTAAAATCAGACAAAACCTCAGAACAAGGAATATCACCACAAAGAGGGCCATTTCCTAAGGATAAAGGACAAAACAGGAGAATATAACAATTCCCAATGTGCAGGCACCTAAAACTAGAGTTCCAAATACATAATGCAAACCCAAGAACTGCAAGGCAACTAGATTAATCCACTTTTAGGGAGGAGGTTTCAAAACTCCATTCTCAAAAAATGGGTACACCAAGTAGACAGGAAGTCAGGAGAGTTGATGGTTAATTTTATGTGTCAACTTGACTGGGCCACAGGGTGTCCATATTTGTGGATGAAGTTAATATTTGAACTATAGACTGAGGCAGACTGCCTTCCTCAATATAGGTGGACCTCGTCTAATCAGTTGAAGGCCTGAATAGAACCAAAAAGTTGACCCCTCCAGAAGGAAGGGGAAGTTCTCCTGTCTGCCCTGAGTTGATACACTAGTCTTTTTCTGCCTTCAGACTTTAACTGAAATGTTGGTTCTTCCCAAGTTTACAAGTCTTTGGAGTAGAACCATACTATCTGTTCTTTTAGGTCTCCAGCACACCAACTCACCCTGCAGGTCCTGGGACTTCTTGCTTCCATAATTATAACAAATCTCTTTGTATGCCTTTGTCTCTCTGTGTACACACACATATACACTACTGATTTTGTTTCTCTGAAGAACCCTAATACAGATGACCTGAACCACCTACTAAATAAATTGACCTCCACCCCAAAACAACAGCATACACATTCAAGGGAAAATGGATCCTAAGATAGAACCTGTTCTAGGTCAGAATACAAGTTTCTATCAATTGAAAAAGATCGAAATTATTTTAAAACAAAATTGGTAAATCAAAGTATTCTATAGAAGATCTGGAAGGTAAAAAAAAACAATCTAGAACACAAAGCAAAGACAATGAAATAGCATATAAGTGAAAATATTAACAGTGGAAAGGTACCACACCAGGAAGTACAATATCTACCAGAAGTGCCTGAAAAAGAAAACAGAAAAAGCAAGGGGGGGGGGGGGTTTGGAAATAAAGAAATAAAAGACATTTCTAGAAGAAAGTAGTCAGACTCAACATCTTACAGAATAAATGAGCAAAAACCTACAATTATACTCATTCCTAAGAAAATTTAAATTGTCAGAAGATTTTGAAAGTTTTTAGAGAAAAATCACATACCTGCAAAAGAACTGGGGCTGTGGCTCAACAGTAGAGCACTTGCCTAGCATGCACCAGGTCCTGGGTTGCATCCCCAGCACAACCAACAAAACTACCATATGAAGGTGATGGTAAAAGAAAGCCTTTTTAGGCAGAAACTATCTTGGCACCTGTCATGACAAAAAAAAAAAAAAAGACTAGAACCAGAGCATGATAGCCTCATGAAGGTGTACACTCAAGTGAATTAAAATGGTATCCAAAGAGCAAAGCAGGTAATTCAAGAAACTGGGGAGTTAATCCAGGAGTTCAATGAAATGAAAACCTAGGATAACAACTTTGCAGAAGGTCAGAATTGATTCCTTTAGCAGAGAGCATATTACAAAAGGGAAAGACAATGAAGACGATAAAGATGACATGTTTCTTAGGGGGATAAAAAAAACTTCAGGAAAAAATATCTAATAATGTTTTTAAAATGGCAAAACCAAATATGGCATTAATTTGAATAATCAACATGGTATAAAAGCAAATCCATTTTATCTTGATTCTTAGAAAATGTTCTTTTCTGGCCCTGGTGTGATTCCATCCTGCGTGTCTCTTCTCTAAAGCAGCAACCTATTTTCTGTCCGCCTTCTCTCCCAGCTAAGTGTGTACTACCACCCCATGGAAGATTCGAATGGATATGGACATGAGCCCCCTGGGGCCCTGAACTATCTTTTCAGTTGTGAGCTAAAGGCTGACAAAGATTATCACTTTAAGGTGGATAATGATGAAAATGAGCACCAGTTATCGTTAAGAACAGTCAGTTTAGGTGCTGGTGCAAAGGACAAATTGCACGTTGTTGAAGCAGAGGCAATGAATTATGAAGGCAGTCCAAATAAAGTAACATTGACAACATTGAAAATGTAAGGCCAACTGTTTCCCTTGGGGGCTTTGAAATCGCACCACCTGTGGTCTTAAGGTTGAAGTGCAGTTCAGGGCCTGTGCATATTAGTAGGCAGCACTTAGTAGCTATGGAGGAAGATGCAGAGTCAGAAGATGAAGAGGAGGAGGATGAGAAACTCCTGTATCTGGAAAGCGATCTGCCCCTGGAGGTGGTAGCAAGGTTCCCCAGAAAAAAGTAAAACTTGCTGCTGCTGAAGACATCGATGATGATGAAAATGATATGATTTTCATGAAGAGGAAACTGAAGAAAAAGCTCCAGTGAAGAAATCTATATGAGAACTCCTGCCAAAAATCAAACCAGAATGGAAAAGACTCAAAACCATCAACACCAAGATCAAAAGGTCAAGAATCCTTCAAAAAAACAGGAAAAAACTCCTAAAACACCAAAAGGACCTAGTTCTATAGAAGACATTAAAGCAAAAATGCAGATATAGAAAAAAGGTGATTCTCTTCCCAAAATGGAAGCCAAGTTCATCAATTATGTGAAGAATTGCTTACAGATATCTGACCAGGAGCCTATTCAAGATCTCTGGCAGTAGAGGAAGTCTCTTCAATAGTTCAAACAGTTTGTTAAAAATTTCTGTCTGGGCTTGGGATGTGGCTCAAGCGGTAACACGCTCGCCTGGCATGTATGGGGCGCTGGGTTCGATCCTCAGCACCACATAAAAATAAAGATGTTGTGTCCACCGAAAACTGAAAAATAAATATTAAAAAATCCTCTCTCTCTTCTTTTAAAAAAAATTTCTTATTTCATTTCTGTAACAGTTGATATCTGGCTGTCCTTTTTATAATGCAAAGTGAGAACTTTCCCTACCGTGTTTGTTAAATGTTGTCCAGGTCCTATTGCCAAGAATAGTTTTAGTTTTTAAAGGTGGAACTCCACCCTTTGCTTGGTTTCTAAGTATGTATGGAATGTTATGATAGGACATAGTAGTAGTGGTGGTCAGGCATGGAAATGATGGGGAGACAAAAATATACATGTGAAATAAACTCAGTATTTTAATAAAAAACAGGTTTATTGACATAGGATTATATCTTTTTTAGTCCCATTGGTTTATAGGGAATATTATTTATATAACTATAATTCTATAAATACTTTATTGGTTCCTTCTCCCCCCATGCATGAGGGTTTATCTTTTATATATTACTAAATGTCACATACCAGTGGTTTTCATATCAGAGCAAGGGATCATTTTGGGCCCCAGATTATCCTAAAGGCAGCTTGTAGCATCTCAATTCTTTTTTTTTTTTAAATACCTTTATTCTATTTATTCATTTGTATGTGGTGCTGAGGATTGAACCCAGGGCCTCACATGTGCTAGGCAAGCACTCTACCGCTGAGCTATAGCCCCAGCCCCCGCATCTCAATTCTTAAAAAAAATAAAGTACCAAGGGGGTGCTTCTCAAATGTTAGCACATTCCTCTCTGTACATCCAATGTGCTCATTTCTCCTCTGAAGCTCCAGTTTCTACTTATATCTACATTCTACTTATATCTCATTAGCTCTTATTGCATGCCAGAATTTTCCTTGTATATAAAGACCAGGAAATGTAATGCAGTCAGCCCTCCACATCCAGTTTATGCATTTTTTTGATTCAACTGAGGAGCAAACATTAAGAGAAAACATCGGTGTCTCTACTGAACACATGCAGACTTTTTTCCTTTGTCATTATTTCCTAAGCAATAACAACTGACATAGTATTTATATTGTATTTTCTATTATAAATAATGTAGAAATGACTTAAATTATACAGGAGGATGGGTGTAGATTATATGTAATTAATATGCCATTTATATTAAAAAAAAACATGAGCATCCATGAATCTTGGTGTCTGTGGGGCAGGGTCCTGGAACTGATCCTCTGCAGATACCCAAATGACTGTAGTCAGCATGGCTAGGACTTATCTCATGCCTATCGGACAGGGTGTTCTCACCACCACCTGAAATACGTGGTTTGTTTTTTGGAAACAATCTACAGCCTAAGCATGAGGCAACTATAGTCATGTATTAAAAAAAATATATCATAACTATTGACAATTTAAAGTAAAAATAAACTGAAAAGAAGGAAAATGGGGATGAAGTGGTATGGAAATGCTGCTGTCCTCTTCTGCCCAGTGAGGAATCAAAATAAGGTAAGCTAGCTGGGCATGGTGGCACATGCCTGTAATCCCAGGGGTCGGGAGGCTGAGGCAGGAAGGAGGATCATGGGTTCAAAGCCAGCCTCAGCAACACAGTGAGGCCCTACACAATTCAGTGACACCCTGTCTGTAAATAAGATATAAAAAAAAGGTCTGGGAATGTGGCTCAGTGGTTAAATGCCCCTAGGTTCAATCCCTGGAACCAAAAAAAAAAAAAAAAAAAACCAGATAAGGCAAGCTGGTGGCTTTTGTATCATATTTAGGTCAAGCAGGTAACCCTGAGGAAAACTAAAATCAGAAACTCTTAACTGGGGTGGGGCAACTCATTTTTCATTAATTCTATTTTCTACCAATTTGATATTTTAAACATGTACATGTTACATATATATATATATATATATATATATATATATATATATATATATATATATTTGTATCAGAGATTGAACCCAGAGGCACTTTATCACTGAGCCACATCCTCAGGCCTTTTTTGTATTTTATTTAGAGACAGGGTCTCACTGACTTGCTCTTGCTTAGGGTCTTGCTGAATTGCTGAGGCTGGCTTTGAACTGGATATCCTCTTGCCTCAGCCTCCCAAGCCACTGGGATTACAGGTGTGCACCACTGCACCCGGCTTCCAGCCCTTTTTAAATTTTTTGAGACAGGGTCCTGCTAAATTGCTTAGGGTCTTACTAAGTTGCTGGGGCCATCTTTGAATTTGTGCTCCTCCTGTCTCAGCCTCCCAGGCTGCTGGGATTGCAGGTGTATAATGTTTTTAAAGTTTAAAAAAGGAGCTGGGTGCGGTTGCAACTTGGGAGGTTGAGACGGGAGGATCATAAGTTCAAGGTCTGCCTCAGCAAGATAGTGAGGCCCTAAGCAACTTAGTGAGAATCTGTCAAAATAAAAAATAAAAAGGGCTGGGATGTAGTTTAGTGGTAAAGAACCTCTGGGTTCAATCCCCAAATCCCCAGTACCATTTTTAAAAAGTTTTAAAAATGTTAAATTTCTAAAAAAAAAAAAAAGACTGGAATTCACCCTGCATATAAGTCATGGTTTAATTTTCCGAGTCAAATTTTTATCTGGCAACTTTTACTTGGTGGTATATCTTGAGTTCAATCTCCAGTACTGAAAAAAAATTGATACTAGTATAGATTGAGTATCCCTTATCTGAAATGGTGAGGACCAAAAGATTTTGGATTCAAGTTTTTAGATTTTGTACTATTTAGCAGTTGCACATCCCTAGTCTGAAAATCCAAAGTACTCCAAAATCAGGAACTTTTTGCATTCTTGGGGATCCAACCCAGGGCATCATGCATGCTAGGCAAGCATTCTACTGCGGAGCTACACCCCCGGCCCTTTTTATTTCTACTTTGAGACAGGGTCTAAGTTGCCCAGGCTTGCCTAGAACTTGAAATCCTCTTGCCTCTGTCTCCTGAGTAACTGGGATTATAAGTGTGTGCCATGATGTCTGTGTCATGTTGGCGTCCCCAAAGTTTTGGATTTCAGATCTCAGCTCTACCACTGAGCTACAGTCTCAGCCTGATATTGCTATTCTTGTTGTTCAAAATGCAAACATCATGGGCTAGTTCTCAACCTGTACTACTGTTACTGCCCTGAGATACAAAGAACAATCAATCTAGTTGTAGCCCAACTAACCACTGTAGGTATTGGGAATGCAAATGTAGACAGTAGGTGTTGGTGCAGAAGGTGTTCTTGCCCACATGTGTGACTCCTTCTGAAAGGCTCCAGGGGTTTTGGGATCTTGCCACAGCAGACAGAAATCCATGTTCTTATGCATCGCTTCACACACATCACTGAAAATAGAGCCACTGCCTTGGCATCTTCTGGAAACTGACCCTGGAGTCTTGCCCTTCCACCCTTCTGCCTGCACACATGACCTTCTATTCCCCTCGCAAAGGCTTCTGTCCTCTGGCTTATTACAGGACTTACTGGGAGATGCCCAGGCTTACACATGCTTGAGCCATGGCACCTGGAAGGCAGACAGAGAAGTGGTGCAATGAAAAGAATGGTTTAGTGACAACAGAGAGCATGAGTACCAGGAGAGAGTTTTCAAGAGGTGAACCAAAATCTTAACAGAGGTTATCTTTGGAAAGGGGCAACTGTGAATATTTTATTTATCTAAATAAATAAGTTAATATTTGTAAAATGCTTAGAACAGTACCTAGCAGATGGTTAACTACTATAAAATAATTTATATTAAGTAAATATGTTTCCTGCAATAAACATGCATTACTTAGACAATGAATAATACAAGTCACTTGTAACAAGATTTTTGGGTCCATTAACGTCAAAGAGAATTTTTTTTCAAATTCAACAGGATTTGATGGCTAATGACCAAAGACACTGTGCCCAAGAAAGAAGCCAGAAATCACCTCTTAAGTGACAAGGGTCTGGGTGGCTGACCCAAACAGGTGAATACACAGGATGTTCTGGGCAGGGCCGAGGGCCTGGTTTATGTAAGTAATGGCAGCCCTCATCAAACCGGGCTCATGCAGAGGTCATGACCTGATTTGTGTCAAATTTTTATTTGGCAGACAGTCCTTCCTGATAATGCAGCTCAGTGAGAAGAGCAAGCAGATGCTTGGACCCAACCTCCAAAAGCATCTTCCACGGAAAACAGGAGCTGAGAGGCCCCTCCTCTTCTCTTGCTGCTTTAGTACCATGGAGACGACTTGTGTATGAAGGGCTGACCACAGGCCTGAAGACCTCCTCAGATGTTCCTGAGCCCACAGAGCAGCAGCAGAAACTGGACCCAGAGGCTGGTGAACCTCCCAGCCTGGGGAGCTGGGCCATGAGAACTGGACGGGAAAGAGGGCCCTGGAAACCCAGGCTCCAGGGGCTCTGGTCCTGGGTGCCAGCTTCCCTGGGCCTGGGACAGTCAGGGGTTCCAGGCTCAGGCTGAGGTCCAGCTTAGAGTCACAGGCTGCTCCACTCCCTCTAAAGCCCAAAGCCAGCCCAGCTAGGAGGGGCCACCACTCACAGAAAGGGGCTGTCATCGCCCCTCAAAATGAGCTGTGATTTGTTCCAAAGTCTTTCCTTTGGTTTCAGGGACCCAGAACAAAGTGAAAAGGACACTGAAGATGCAGAAGGCAGAGGCAAGCCAGAAGGCTCCATATGGCCTGAGGACCTCCTGTAGAAAAAGGAAGGGCCACAGGTGCACATGGCCGTAAATTAGGATCTCACTCCCTCCCTGCAGTCTGGACACTATCCCGCCCCAAGGCCTACCTGCTGATGACCTGCCTATGTGTCTCCTGGACCCAGTGAGCTCTCTTTTCATGGTGCAGTGGGAATGAGAGAGCATGGCCCCAGGAACACTGGGGACATAGAGGGCCCAATGGCATGGAGGGAGGTATGGGCCCAAGAAAGAAGCCAGAAATCACCTCTTAAGTGACAAGGGTCTCTTTGGTCAGAGTCTGTGACCTTTCAGTGCCAGACCAGAGTCTCTTCCTTTCTCAGCTCCTTATTCTCTGGCACTTGGAAACCCCTCCTCCTCAAGACCCTTCTCTTGGTCTCTTAGACAGCAGACACATTTGAGTCATTATTATATCCTTTGTCACTTCCTTCCTGGCTTCTCTCTCCCCCTCCTTTTCTGTGCATCCTCATCCAGTGAGTAAGTCCCACCCCAGGCCTCTGCCCTGGCCTTCCTAATGTGCTTCCTAGGGCAGCCCTGCCTGAATGAGCCCAGGCTCAGTAAAGACTCCAGGCTACCTTGAGTGTCCACGCCTGTCACCGACTTGCCTCCCTACGCCCCAGTCTGGCTTTCCATCACCACCCATCACCTTCCTGGCCATGCCATAAAAAGGGACCTGTCCTTTTCAGCTATTGTTGTTTCTGGTGCCTTCAAAAGGCTGGGACATGGTACATGTCAGGGGACCTGGAGAGAATGAATGACTGAACAAATGACTTGATTATTTGCTCCAGAGCCTCTCTGTTGGCTGGGGAACTGCGGGGCACATCTGTCAGTCTACAAGGAAGAGGAAAAATGTTGAATTGACTCAATTCTCCCATCAACTTTAAGAGGAAGGTATTTTCAGCCAAGGAAGATGGTTCAGAGGTAACAGCATGGACTTGGCCAGGGTGGTGCTGGAGCCTAGGCCTGGGACTCTTTCTACACAGATCATGAGTTCTTGGCCTCTGTTCCCAATGTTCATGAACTGTCCTCCTGCCAAGGCAGACTGGAGACTTCTGGATCATACCCTGGGTTCCTTGACTTCCAGTCCATCTGTCTCCACTGGCACCCCTGGCTAAGACTGCTGGTGTCCCAGGTACAGGGAGGCCTCAGCCTGCACATGAGGCCACTGACTCTATGAGTCTTTTGCAACAAATTGCATGAAGGGGAGGCCTAGGCCTGCACTCACCATGAGGTTGTTGAACTCTTTTGTCACCAGAAAGGCCATAAGCCAGTTGGTGAGGACACAAACTCCAGTGGCCACGCCCTTAACATGCAGAGGAAAGATCTCAGACATGAGGAGCCAGGGGATGGGCCCCCAGCCTATTGCAAAGCCTGTGGGAGCAAGATAGCATCAGAGCCCACAGAGTCAAGGAGCCCCAGCCTCCCAACCTGTGGGAATGAAGGGTCCTGGAATCCTGGGTCCTCTAGCTCTGTGCCTTCCTGCTGTGAGGTCTTGGGCCAGTTACTTCCTTTCTTAGGCATGAAGCCTGGTATCTATAAGATGGGACAGAGAGGGGCTGGGGTTGTTGCTCAGTGGTAGAGCACTCGCCTAGAACATGCAAGGCACTGGTTTGATACTCAGCACCACATAAAAATAAATAAATAAAATAAAGGTATTATGTCCAACTACAACTAAAAAAAATATTAAAAGAAATAAGATGGAGGCTGGGGTTGTGGCTCTGAGGTAGAGCGCTCGCCTAGCATGTGTGAGGCCCTGGGTTCGATCCTAGGCACCACATAAAAATAAAATAAATATATTGTGTCCACCTGTAACTAAAAAATAAATATTTTTTTAAAAAAAGAAATAAGATGGGACAGAGCTGGGGCCTACTCACAGGGTTGTTATGGGTATTAAGTGAAAGGAACACAGAGGGCTTAGTTCAATGCCTGGCACATGGTCAGAGCTTCAGACAGAGAGGTAAGGCTAGGTAAGACTGGACTTGCTGGCAGCTGTAGGAACCTGGCAGCACAGGCATGGGGACACTGGCCCTCACCCAGCCTCCCACGGGGCCCCTCTCACCAGCGATGAATAGACACATGCTGCCCACGGCCAACCAGGCCAACCCCACATTGGTATCAACAGGCTCTGCAGACACAGGCACCAGGAGGTCCACGTGTGAGGAGTTGGAGCCATCCTGGGTCAGCTTGAAGTAGGTGCCAAAGGCACTTGTGCTGAACACCATGACCATACCTGCAGGCAGAAGGCAGGAACAGGCAAGGTACTCGGGAAAATGGCAAGAAGGTAGACCTATTTCCTCAGAGCAGCCAGCTGGGCACTCGGGCACCTTGGCTCCAGAAGCACTGACTGGATAGCACCCTGCCACCCTGCCTTAGACCCTGGACCTCAGTAAACTCTGAGAGGTTCCTAAGCAGACACTCTCTGGCCTGTGAAAGCAGCAACAGTAATGATGATGGCATTTTAATACCACCTAAACAGTGATCTTTGCAATGGCCAGTGGACACCAAGTGTCCATGGGTAGGCTTGCGCTCAGGTCCTCACACATGTAGATTTTCTCTGATCTGCCCAGGAGCCTTGAGGGAGGCAATGCCATTACCCACATTTCACAGAGGCTCAGAGAGGGAAAGTCACGTGCCCAAAAGGACCACAGCTTCTGGGCCATTCTGACCTCTCAGCCCTCAGTTTCTCCAGTGTGAGCTGGGACCATGATGGTGTCTTTTTGTAGATTTGTCAAAGAACCTGTAGCTCAGTGAAGAGCTGCCAAATCACAGCCTGGTCTGTCACAGTCTCTCTTCATCAACGCTCAGTGGCATTCAGACCTGTTGGCCAGGGCAAGGGCTCTCCAGCAATGGTGAAGGGATCTTGGCCAGGGCACCCTGTATACACAGAGCAAAGTCCTCACCTGACAAGGCCAGGAGTAGTCTCCGCCCAGCTCTGTCCATGATGAGGGCTGCCACGGCTGTGAACAGCACCTGGATGGTGCCCATGACGACTGAGGCCAGACTGCTGTCCTGGAGGGGATGGAGGCCGAGGCTGGACAGTGTGCCAGCCAGAGATGGGTACCTCCCTCTGCAGTCCTATGCCAGGTGATGAGGCCCTGGGCTTGAGGAGGCAGCCCCATCCATATGGCATCTAGATAAAGTAGGTCGGGCAGAGGCTTCTTACCTTGAACTTGGCCTCCTCAAAAATGGTCTCTGCATAGAACATGACGGCGTTGATCCCTGACAGCTGCTGGAAGGCCATCAGTGAAATGCCAATGAGGAAGGGCTTGTAGATGCCAGGGTGTCTCAGGAGGGCCAGCTGAAAAACCTGCTTGAGGACAGGAGCCACCAGTGCTCCTCCACCCTGTCCCAAGGGTCCTCCTGGAACCTACCATCTTAAGGCTTGCTGGAGAGGAGTGAGCCTCAGCTTCCTTTCCTGCCTCATCTGGGGCCTCAGGGCAGGTGCAGAGACAAGCCCCAGCATTTGTGAAATGAAATGGTCCTTACCTCCCACAGCTCTTCCTGAATGGTTGGAGGAGTCACAAAGAGATTCTGGTACTTGGGCAAAGAACACTAGTTTCTTGAGTCCCAACAACCTTCAAAGTACCCAGTGCTCACCTTGGGCCTGGCCCTGGCTGAGCACCTCCCATGGCCCGCTGCACGGAATCCTCAGCACAATGAGGCACTGTCCCAAGACACCCATTTTACAGATGAAGAAATCAAGTCTCAGACGGGAAAGTCACAACCCGGAAGTGGCAGAGTCTATCTGACGCTAAAGCCCAGACTCTTAATCTTCTCCCCCACCCTACAACTCCCTGGTTAAATCCAAGTCCTCAATTCTGCATCTGTAATTTCCTCTGGCCTTTTTCTTCTTGGGATGCTAAGAATCCAGCTGGGATTCAGGGGCTGGGAATGTAGTTCCTCAATGGTACAGTGCTTGCTTTCCATGCACAAGGCCAGCAAACACACACATACAAGAGGAATCCCCAGTGACCTAAGGTTAGGGCCCAGCTAAGTGGGGTGCGGGCCTGCCCAAAGAAAGAACAGCACTGGTCCTCACTAAGGGCAGACAGGCACCCCCTGTAGGTGTGTGGCCTTCGGTACAGGCTGTTTCCCTCAACCCACCTTCCAGCCACTCACCTGGTGCTCAGACTCCACAGAGGGCTCTTCCCAGCCCTGTTCGGAGCCCCACAGGAACTGCAGGGCAGCCATGGCCTCCTGGCGCTTGTGCTGAGTCAGGAGAAAGCGTGGGGTCTCTGGCATGCAGCACATAAGCAGCAGCATAAAAGAGGGGGGCACGCAGCCCAGCACAGCCAGCCAGCGCCACTCCAGGACTCGGCCTGGTGGGGTGCAGACATCAGAGCCAGAACAAGGCAACCTGCATCCCCCACTTGCCAACCTGATACTCAGCTATAAAGTGGGAATGTTGCTACTCTGTGGGTCATGTTCATTACTGATATTGCCATTCTTTTTTTTTTGGTAGTAGTAGATAGGTAGAATGCCTTTGTTTATTTTTATGTGGTGCCGAGGATCGAACCCAGTGCCTCATGCATGCTCCGCAAGCGCTCTACCACTGAGCTACAGTCTCAGCCCGATATTGCTATTCTTGTCGTTCATAAATGCAAACATCATGGGCTAGCTATGGCATTTGGGGCAATGGTGGTAGGTCATTGATATGTACATTCTACATCTCCTCAGTGAAATAGTCCTACACCATATCATGATGTTTGGTCAATGACAGACTGCATATATGAGGTGGGCCGATAGATTATAATGGAGCTGAAAACTTCCTGTTGCCTAGTGATGCAGTCATGGGAATATCCTATGGTCACGTCTGTGGTGATGCTGCTGTAAACACTGCACTGTCAGCTGTACAAAGGTACAGTACATTCAGTTATGGACACTACATGATACTTGATAAGAAATGGTTGGTTTGGGTTTATGATTTGTCACACTATACTTTGAAAATTTTAGAGTATACTCCTACTTAAAAAAAAAAAATCTTGCTGGGCGCGGTGGCACATGCCTGTAATCCCAGTGGCTCGGGAGGTTGAGACAGAAGGATCGTGAGTTCAAAGCCAGCCTCAGCAAAAGCAAGGTGCTAAGCAACTCAGTGAGACACTGTCTCTAAATAAAATACAAAATAGGGCTGAGGATGTGTCTCAGTCAAGTGCCCCTGAGTTCAATCCCTGGTATATCACCTCCCCCAGCCACGCCACTAAAAAAATTCTTGCTGTAGAACAGAGTGCTATTACAGGGCAGCAACCTCATATATCCTGTGCTTACCATAGCTCTGGACTGTGTCAAGAGGCCATGCCCAGTGATTGGCCAAGACCATCTAGGATTGTGGGAATACACTCTAGTATGTTTACACAGAGACAATACAGCCTAACAATTCAGTTCTTAAGTCTCTGTTAAGTGACGCATGACTGTAACCACAAAACAGAATGAGGTGCTGGTTCTTTATGGCCTCGGTATGACACAGCACCATTAGTGTCAAGGGGGTGGGAGAGTAAATGTGCACATTTTTCATAAACACACACAATCTCTGGAGGTCACCAAGAAACACGCCGTACTGGCTTCTGCAGGGAGGAATCAGGACACAATGGGGAGACTTTTCACTGAGCAGGCTCTCCCTTCGGTACTTCTTGAGCGTTCAATCACTTGAACAAGTTATCAAAGTATGAGCACAACTGAAGAGGCGGTAAGATTTTGATTCCTTGATGTAGATGGGTTATAGGAAGAACAGTATAAATGCAGATTTATCTACATTTAAACAAAGCCCAAGGGTTCTCTGATAAAGGGGCTAGGAATGAATTTAGGGTATTGTCTAATTTTTAATTTTTCTTAAGTTCAAAGCAGTGATGGCATGAAACACCTTTCTTCTGCATGCAGGGGGTGGGGCATACATATGTATTTGCTTTAGCAATAAGGTGCAGATAAATTATAGAGGTTCCACAAAGTCTAGTTATTGAGGCATTATTGTCCCCATGACACTTTGTGGTTAATGATTAACTCACACCAGTGAATCAAAACTCACAGAAAATGATCAATGAAAGGCAGAAGCAGCAGTAAGTCCAGATTAAGATGAACCAGAAGTAATGCCGTGGGCAGATGGACACAGAGGATCTGTCCCCCCAAACTAGGAATGTCAATGTCTGTGCACAGTGGAGGCTCTGGCTTGTTTTAGGGCTCCCAAGGCAACCAGACTGCTGGCAGGATTCTGAATTAGTTAGGGTGGTCATTGGGTTAAAAATGAAAGAGCAAAGACATATCTGTCATCTATTCTCAAGACCCAGATGGTGCATCCCTCAGGCCCATCAGGCCCTCAAGGACCCGCATGGACCCTCAAGGATCTCATGGTTCTTAAGCCATCACTCTACTATTCTCATTTGGGACCTGCTGCCAGGTAATTATCATGTGTCATCTAATAGACTAGGTGAGGTTATTTCCATTTAAAGACAGGGAAACTGAGGCTCCTAGGGGCAATGAGACTTGGTCAAGGTCACACAGCAGGTGGCAAAGATCATCCAATATCTAGGACTGTTCAGTTTGAAGACTTCCTTCTTTCTACCCTGTTTCTAATGAGGACATGTATCTTCCTGAACCTTTCCCAGGCTAGCACAGCTGTGGCCCCTGGGGTACTGAGGACCAGCCTTCCTAATACTGCACTTTGCTGACACTGATATGCTGAGGGAGACTCAGCATGAAAATTGTCGCAGTGCCCCTCCCACCCCTGGAATCCTCTGGTTTGTGCCTAACCCTACTCAGACCACTAAAGTAGGCTTTTGAGAAGATGAGAACACCACCTTCTCCAGCTGTTCCCTGAACTTAGACATAAGACCTACATATCCCAAGGTTCCAGGGGGGCAGACTGGAACCTGGCATCTTGGCCATTGGCTGTGTGACCCCAGGCAACCCCTGTCCACCATGAACCTCAGTTTCCACATTTGTAAAATGGCCACATGGCCATTAACAGGAATCAAAACAGATCATGCAAAATACCTGCCAGGTAGGCCAAGAGGATGCCTATGACGACCATCAGCTGTACACAGGAGCCGAGCAGTCCCCGGACCGCTGGGTAGGAAATTTCAGAGATATAAATCTGCCAATGATTAAGACAAGACTTTACTCAAGGTCCAAGTGTTCTTAAAACCGAAAGTCCTCTGTCACTAAAAGCTGAGGAGACTCTGCATTGCTCCAGGTCAGCAGAACCCTGTCCAGGATACCAAGGCCCAGTGCTCTTCTGAAGATGAGGGAGAGGTATAGGCACAGAGCTTCCCAAATGTTCACTTAATGTGCACAAATACCCATTATAAAATGCAGACTTTGAGGCAGTTGGTCTGGTGGGACCTAAGCTTCTGCCTTGCTAACCAGCTCCAGGTGCTCTTGACAGCTGAAGGGGCCTTTTTCTGTCAAGTACATCAATTCCCCAACTCAACTGCTACAAGATGCTCTCTCCTTCTAGGCGCAGGGGCCACCACGGCCCAGCCCACACTTCTAAGTTATTCCATGCCTTATGCCCATAACTAAGACAGCTGTTTTTTGCCCAGTAAAAATGAAAACCAAAAACCAAATCCACTTCCTCCCTAGCTCCTGACCGCCTGCTAGCAGGTGGGTGAAAGGAGAGGCATATGGGTATGACCAGGGAGAGCCCTGAGAAGCTTCTTTCAACTTCCAGCAGGGTGAGGGATGAATGAGTGGTTATCCAAGCCTTGGCCAGCAGCAGTCCACTGGTCACCCAGCAATCACACCAGAGTCCAAGTCCCTACAGGATCATGCCATGGCCAGGGACTTCAGGTGCAGTTTGCCCAGTCCTTACAACCACCTCATGAGTAATGCCATGAACCCCACTATAGGGAAGGAAACAGGCCCAGAGAGATGCTTTGCCCAGGTAAGTGACCCAGGTGTCAGGGGTGCAAAGTGAGCAGCTCTGGTTCAGGGGAGGGTGAGAGAGGCTGGGGAAGGAGACCTGTGAGAAGACAAGGGAACGCAGAAACCAGCAGCCTTTGTTCCAGGGACAAACCTGTAGGGGGAATTTAGCCTTAACCTGGGGCTCTGTTGACCATCCTCAGGTGCCACCTTGTTATGAGGTGGGGGGCAAAAGAGGCACAACTGGGTCCCTGGGTTCCAGTAATCCATCCAGCTGACTAGCCGGGGCCCCGCTGGGCAGAGGACTTCGCCTTTCTGAGGCAGTTTCATCTGGCAGGGCCCTGGCTCCTTCCCAGGGCGTGGTGAAGGTTGGGGAGATAATACCTGTAGGCACGGGGGCCTGGGACCCCATCCAGGAAGACACTCACCGGGGCCACTAGTGAGGCGACGCCGCAGGCCAGGCCCGTGAGGAGGCGGCCCCCGAGCAGCATCCACACGTCCTGGGCCGCAGTGATGACGGCAAAGCCGGCCACAAAGGGCACCGTGCAGAACAGGAGGCTGAGTTTGCGCCCGGCGCGGTCCACGAGCCAGCCGCCCAGAACGGCCCCCCGCCGCGGCGCCCAGGGTCACGATGGCCTGGGGGCGAGGCGACCGCGGGCTGAGGAGGGGCCAGGGACGGCAGTCCACGCTCGCCCTCCGCCCCACGCCCTGCAGCCTCAGAAGAAAGGCAGTTGGGTCCCGGGCTGGTGGTCGGGGACCGGGAGACTCTGGGTAGGGCCGACAAGATGCATGCGGCGGAGGGGAAGGGGAGCGGGTGGACGCGGGGGTCCCAGGTGGGCTGGCGTGAGCCCCGGCCTCACCCCGAACCAGGAGGCGGTACGGTCGTCGAGGTGCGGGGCCGGGGGCACCGAGCGCCTCAGGCTCGGGATGGCCGGGGAGCTGTAGCCGAGCGCGAAGCCGAAGCTGAGGGGGCCCAGGGCAGCGGCGAAGGCGGCGAGGAAGACGCGGCGGCCGCAGGGAGAGCTACGGAGACAGGGCGAAGGGTGAGAGGAGCCGGCAGAGTGGGAGGGCAAGGCCACGTTCTCTGCCGCTCACCCGCCGCCCGGCGGCCTCAGGAGCGGTTGGGACTCTTCCGAGTTCTCAGGCGTCATGTCGGCGACCAACGCTTGCCCAGCTGGCTCTGACGCCCGAACCGCCACGGGACCCGCTAGTGCTGCCTCAGACTTCTCCCGGCAGAGCGGGCCAATGGGCGACGGCGGGCGGTGCTGAGGCGGGATCTGAACCAGTATTAGCCAATGGAAACGCAAGGCGGGGTTAGCATCTGCGCTAGCACCCGCCCCTCAGGTTCAGAGTCGACCACTGGAAGCACAGGGTGGGCGGGCCAAGCGCCCTAGAGCCGCCCCTCGGGCGGACTGACTTAAGTAGAGGTGGAGGGCGGAGTTTGCGTCCGCCAAGAGCACAACCGTCCAATTGGAGTGTGGTGCGAGTCTGGAGGCGGGACCATAAAAAAAAAGCTACCTCAGAAAAAAGTTGGCCAATGAGGGTGGAGGGCGAGGATTCCCGTCCCCCCCCCCCCCCC
>NW_026000051.1:4413231-4427258 GCF_001458135.2 Marmota marmota marmota
GTTTGCCGGAAGCCGCCTCTCAGTCGATTTTCAATTAATGAGAGTAGGAGAGGGACGTAGGAGGAGCACACTGATGGGGCCCAAATTTGAAACCCCAGCTCCAGGCAGCTGTGACTGTCTTCCGAGGTTAGGTCTGCAGTTCCTGCTTGGTGTTAACCGTTGCCCTGGACCTGGCTGGAATGGCCTGACCCAACTCTGCCCCATTGAGACTCAGGGGCCGAGACTGGCCCAGCGCTTCTGCTGGGGTACTAGGGGCTGAGGCGTAGCTAGTCCTGGGCGCGGTAACCCATCTCCACCCGGCGCAGCGGATACAAAGCCGGTAGGGCCCCTGCTGAGGACGTGTTAGGCGGGGTCCTCCATTCCTGTATGTGTGATTGAGCTAGGTTTAAATGGTGAACTCTACTCTCCCTGTACCTCACTGACTCTTGAATCTTCATCTTAACTACCTCCCATTTTTGAGTCCCCTGCGGATTCTAGTAACCAATTTGTCCACATGTGCACCCATCATGCCACCGCTGTCAGTGAGGGTTGTGAGGCTCTGCATTCAATTGCCATCTGTACTCAATTCATATCCTACACACTGGGTGCAGGCAGCTGCAGTGGGGTACTGGTGTAATTCTGAAAAGAATTAGGGCTTTGGGAGCAAGAGATCCCTCCCTGGGTCTCTGTATCCTCATCTCTAAGAGTTAGGGATGCTAATTAATCTCCAGGAGAGTTGTGAGCAGGGTCACAACTATATGAAAGACTAAACATAAGCCAGCATATGCTGGCCTGTATGCTTATGATAGTGGTTGTACTCACTGCAGTCACCTGATTGTACTAGCAACCGATATTTTTCAGTCTTGATTACAACACTATATCTAAAGATAGGCAACTGCCCCTCTGAACTTCCACAGCATCTCATGCCCGGGTTGTAAATTCTTGATTGCAGCATTTATAACTACTTTGTAATCACCTGCTCATTTATTTCCCAATAGACATGAGTTCCTTTTGACAGTGGGCATCCCATGTTTGCAAAGTGGGTGAGGGCCACAGACCCTTTACTTTGTAACACAGGGCAGTAGCAGAGAGGCTTAAGTAGACAGGATGCTGCCAGGAGCCCAGCTTGCACCAGACAGCCTGTGAGTCACAGACCCCCATACACCTGTTCTTTTGGCTGGTAGTCTTCCTCCCCATGTGTGTGCAGACATTGTTGCCATAACAGGCTCTCACCCACTTTTCATTTTTTGTTGTTGTTATTTTTACCCCCTTTAGGTAAATAAAGCACTATTAGCCTGATGAGTAGGGTCAACCTCTTGTCCTCTCTGTACTCCTCAGATCTGACTCTTATCAAATCATAGGTGGCTTTAATGTAAGAAACTTAAAAAAAATGACAGAAAACACAGATACAAGCTCTTGAAGCTTACTAATTAACAAGAAAAACACCAGCCAGTTCCAGCTGACCCAAGGCAGAGGTGAGAGCAAGGGCTCTGGGATCAGATAACTTGCAGATTCAAATCATTGCCTCTTCCTGAACCTCAATTTCTTTATTTGATAAGCAGGAATAATGACCCTAATTCACAAAATTGTTGGTGGTGTCAAACTATAGCATGTAATTGATTTTGTATCCCCCTGGCCCCTCTTATACCCATCCATGAATGAAAAGGCGCAACAAAATACAGAATGGGAATGCTAAATGCTGCAAAGGGTAGGAGGAGACATGTCTAGTTATAAGAAGCCCCACCTGAGTACACCTAAAAACCACCATTACTCTTTCTTTTCTTTCCGGCTGGAGATTGAATTTCCTGTCTTGCCAAGAGGAACCAGACTCTTTCAACCTGGGTGTGTTGTGCTGAACTGTTTGTGCAAAAGTCAGAGAGGGGAGTCTTCCCGCAGTCCCATGATGAGAGAAGATCCAAATGTCTATAAAATCTGTCAGGTCGAGGTTCTGTCCAACAGTCCTCTGCACTTAAAAAGAACACTTGTAGGACTCATCAAAGCTGCTTTCGTGGGGACAAATAATTTAGAGCAAATTATTAAATTTTTTCCCATGGGTGATGGAGGCAAGAAGACATACAATAAAATGGATTGCATTTCCCAAAGCCAAAGGTAAATTTCCTTCTTCACAAAGCTTAAAATTTTTACAGGAAACATCAATGAAACTGGAGTTTCCCCATCTTTCTCTTCTGGCTTGAGGCTGATAATTCCTACTTCATTTGCACTAGGCCCAATCCACAATTTTTCCGGCTCACTCTGAGGAAGGAGCTGGAAGGCAGATGCATGGTATCCTTCCTCTGAAGGATAATGATTTGGTTCATGTGAAAGAGCAAGACAAACCCACAAGAGGAGGGAATTCAAGGATTCATTTGATCACAAGGGAGAACCTGGTTATATCTCAGTAACAAAATCAGACAGAATAATCTTAAGACTTTGACAAGTTCCTATGCCTTATTATTTATCAAGAGACACAAGGAGGAAGAAGGAGCTTCTGAGATCCAACCATGCAACTCTTCTCAAGTCTACAGGCAGGAACACAGCTGGTTCCAATCACAGTGAACTCAAACAGTGGGCCAACAGTGCAGAAAGAAAACTTATTTATAATAAAGTTAAAAAGCAATGGCTACTCTTTATAAAAGAAACACATTGTGTGACATAAATCAAAATTATACTGAAAAAATAATTTTCCATCTAAGTATATAAAATATAAGAGAAGTTGCAGTAAATAAGAATGAACATTTTTGATTTATTCAAAGTTTCAATCTAAAACTTCAATGAAATCTATCACCTTTATTACAAGGGACTGATGGTTCCTGAAAGGAAAGAAACAAAGGTCAAGAAAGATGGCACCGGACATTGGAGAGTGACCCAACTGGCCGAGTGTGCAGAAAGTTTGGTCCAATAGATCGCTGACAGGCTGGAGCCACATTTTGTTGAGAAATGATGTTAGAACTGTTTAAAGAGTATAAATCTCCATAAGAAAACTAAGGATGGCAACAAGACTTGGACTGTTTACTTCAAGTCAATAATGTCTTCATCTGAGGAAGCTGTGAGCTGAAAGGGGCTGCTGCCCCAGACCGAGACGGGGCTGCCCTCCCTCTCTGCCACTGGGTCCTGGTCAGAGCTTGTGGAGTGGTAACATGCCTCGGGATTGACTTCAGAAGTAGAAGGACTTTCCAAGGAGCCTGATGGGATCCTGGAAGAGAAAAGTCACTGTCAAGGACTCAATGGGAACACCAGGGAACTGGGCTCATTGGAGTGTCTGCCCTGTCCCCATCCCAATGGGAAAGGTGTGGAAGTACAGGGGTCCCCTCCCCAACTCAAGCCTTGGAATCAGATAGCCCAGCTCTGGGGCTTGTGAGGACTAAAGACCAGGGTGTGACACAGAATTGTTGCTGAAGCATTATTCATTCACCTCTCTGAAGTGAACATCTGGATAATGTCACTCTGCCTCAAATCCTCCAATGGCCTGAGGATAAGCTGAAATTCCTCCCATAGCAGAGGTACAGGGCCTGGGCTGCTCCAGTCTCCAGCCAACCAGTTCCCTCTGCTTTCTCCAGCTCCTCAGGACCCTCTCTTGATAGCTGCTTAAATAATTTGACCCAAACTGGTTCTGTGTCTCAAGGAGGGCATGACTCAACAAATGCTCCTGGGCCTGCTCTGCCTGCTCAGCCTCATACCGCCCCTGCCTGTTCTCCATGTTCAGCCTGTCCATTTGTTCCTTCTGTCTCTGGCCACACTGTGCCTGCTTCAGGGTTCTTTGCCCCAAGTCCCTGCAGTCATAGGAACTGTTCCCCTAGTTCCTTATCATTCATTCCAAGCCTAGCACCATGACATTTCCTCCAAAATCTTCCTTGACCCCCTATCAAAGTTGACCTTCTAGGGGCTGGGGCTGAGGCTCAGTGGTGGAGTGCCTGCCTAGCACATGTGAGGCGCTGGGTGTGATCCTCAGCACCACATAAAAAGAAATAAAGGTCCATCTACAACTAAAAAGAAAAAAAAAAATTAGAAAAGAAGTTGACCTTCTATTTGCCACCCTATCACTTATATTCTTTAAAATCTCTTTATAGCATTTGTCATTATTTGAGATGATTTGCTTATTTGTTTACTGTTGACTTCTCTGGGGCAAAGTCCCTGGCACTGAGTGTTGGATTAAAGCACTAGTGAGGGCTGCCTCTCCTCTGTCAGGCTCATACACATTTGCCCTAGGATCCATGCTTGATATGCTCCTGCCCGTGTCACTTGTCACCTTGGAAGCAGTGACTGTGGGGCTCTTGACCTTCGCCACTGGCCTGTGAGCCCCCTGAAGGCCCAGATTGGGGCTGGGTCATTTCCATATCTCAACCCCTGTTCAGTGCTGGGTTCTCCAAGAATGTGTGTTGGGTGAACAAGCAAAGCTGGACACAGCTCCATTACCCTGCACACACAGGAGCCATAATGCTGCCTGAAGGACAACAGTAGAGCTTATGGGACAAACCTGTGTGACCCCACAAATATTACATGTGATGCTGAACCGCCATTCAGAAGGGCCCTCCCTGTTTACATGTCCAGTGGTTAGTATTGATAGTGTTTGTGTATGGCTGGGGATAGAACCCAGGGGCTCACACATACTAGTGTTATGGGCCAGGCTATATGGGCAATGACCAAACAGACTCCATTTTACCCTGAGACTTCATATCATGTAAGAAATGCTTCTCCCATGTGAAAGTCCTTCCTCTGTAACCATTAATAGCTACATAGCATAACTTGGCAACACAAAATAGCAATTCTTATACAATGTAAAATAGTTCTCCTTCCTTTCCATTTTTCTTGGGCAATGTACCTTGTCAGAGATTGATTGTCTAGATGTTAGTAACCATTCTCTAACTTGTACTAAACTAGGGTCATTTTGACCCACTTCCCTTCTGATTGCTTGCTATTATGCCAACCTGGAAAGTCTGTGGGAAATACCAGTGTACCCATTGCATTGTCTTGTTAACTGCCCAATTCAGCTTCTGTACCTGCTTGCTTGCAGCTACATCAACCCAGATGTGGTTTTTGCCTTTAAATATTCTAAAATGCTCAGGCTCGGGGCTGTTTCTTACAGAGGCAGTTATGGGTCCTGTGGGGAACAGTCATCAGCTGGCCAGCTAAATAAAGACTCTTCAATTTGGACAAAATTGTGACCTGGTGTGTTTTCTGAGCAACCTGCCCCACAACAGTAGGCAGGTGATTTACTACTGAGCTACATTCTCAGTTCTGTTGCTACAAATTTCTATCCATCTGATGAGTGAAAAAAAGTCTCAATATATTTTTATTATTTTTTATTTTTGGGGTGCTGGTGATGGGAACCAGGGCTTCCCACATGCTAGGCAAGTACTCTACCACTGAGCCACACCCTAGGCCCTCTTGATATATTTCAGTGAGCATTTGTTTGATTGCTAATAAGGTTGCTTGTTTGTTGAGCCCTGTCCTGGAAGGTTCTGCTCTTTGAGGGTCTCAGAGAGGAACCAGATGCTGACCCTGTGCCATGCTGGCCAAAAGGCCTCCTGGGCACTGCTGTGACACATAGGGTCACTGCTCTGGGCAAGGGCTGGTCCCCTCTTTACCTGTCACTGCTAGTCGATCTCACTGTCCCAGGCTTGGGGCCTCCTCGGTTCTCTTCTAACCGTTTCCGGGGTTTTGATTTGGCCCTTGGTGCTCCTTCTGCCCTGGGTCCACTTTCATCTGAGAGGCCTGGATTACAGAGGAGAATCACAGGGTCATTACCATGCAGCTGCCATGGAGATAGGAAACACCCTTTTTGTTCTTGGTTGAGTATTGGTGTGTTATTGGGATAGAGTCAGGAAGAAAGATGATAGGATATATATAAACTCAGCTTCCTTGTTGGTAAAGGGGTTTCCCCCCTTTTGACTATAAAGTATATATGCACTGCAAAAAACCAAACCAAAACCAAAACAAAACCCAACCAACTAACCAATCAAACAAAAGTCCCCAAAGAGACTCAGAAGAGCCTAATAAAGGAGATAAAGTCCCTCCAGTCTTATAGAGAGTGATTTGTCTTTCTCTGACTCATCAAGTTTCAGTTTCTGAAAGGCTTGGTGGTTTGTACAACAGTGGCCAGCAGATGAGGCTTTCAGATGAAAGAGTGGGTTAAAATAGCAATACACATATTTTACCAACTCCAACTGTGAAAACCACCCGGTCAAGTGGCCTGAAATACTTCTCCAGTTATTCAGAAAACACTACTGTAGGGGGGAACGCACCAAAGCCAACTGTCCTTGTAATTTTCATGCCATGTTGATCCCAATTCTAGTGTTCAAACCAGTTCTTACTGGTTTAACATGATGCTTCCATTTTTCCATTTTTTGATTCTGCAAATCTGAATAAGAAGCTTCCAGCCCTTTGACAATGACCAAGGGGCCTCATGTTTTTCTGGTTGGGCCTCTGTGCATGCTGGGAGAAGAGGGCATGACAAATGCCTTGCATCTGGACTTGCTCTCAGACCTGCCCCTTTGGCCACTGGGCTGGGGGAAATGATAAGGGAAGTGAGGTGTGTGTGTAAAAATGTGGTAAATTTCCACTTCTGGATGTACCAATATAAAGTGGTCTCTGAGAACTGTGGGCCACAACTCCTGATAGATGCTTTTCTAGACTACTAAACATATATAGATACTTTTATTTAAAAAGTTGAACTCCACTAGACACAGTGTTTTATAAACTGCCTGTTCCTCCTTAGCAAGGCTTGGGAAGTGTTCTCCACCAATAAATACAGATCAACAGCATCACTTTTGTTGGGAAAACAATATGGTATTCCCTGGACTATAATTTATTTATAAATCCCTTTTTAAAGGGAAAGTTTTTTTTAAGTCATAGTTTTTGAGGATATTAATATCCAAAGGTAAAACTAGCTAGTCTATTTGTCAGCGGTGAAAACACAAATATTGAAAGCCATTACCTAGCAGTTCCCTGCGGGTCCTGCTTGCTATTTCTTTAATCTCCATGCGTGACAGGGACAAGGAATGAGTGACAGGAATGGCAGCGATGCCAAGGCTGATGGAAGTGGGCGGGGTGATGACCTTGGAGACTAAGGGTGATTTCAGAGGTCGCTCGATGCTTCTGCCGACTAGGTTTCTAAGTGGAATCCTGTACAGATTTTTTGACTGAATTTCACCTGAAATATGATTTAGAAAACAACATAAGAACTTTAGGTTGCTACTATTTACAAGAGAATAATTTTCTGATCCTCAATATAGTTAGCATGAAGAAAGGTTTTGTCACATGCTGATCTTCCATGTCACAAGCAGTGGCTCCGATGGCTTTGTGTTTTCTATGGACTTCCTCTTCATGTATTTAGATTAGATAAAATGCACTTGTTATGGTTATGCTTGGCCAGGAGAAAAGCTAGACAAGAAAGGCAAAGAGCTGCCTTGCCTGGGGGCCCCATGCTTTATCTTAACAAGTGATAATGACCACTCATGTGGCAAGAAGTTACGAAAGGTATTGTGTTCACTGCCATGCAGAAACCACTGCAGGCCGCCAGGGTTCCCAGTGGGTGTGCTGAATGATGCTGAGTCTTTATGACTAGGTACTTCTAGCTACAAACCCCATGACCGTTAATATCCCTGAAGGAGAGAGAATAGCTTATTGCAAGTCAGAAACTCTCTAGCTCTGAATTCCCTTTTCCCTACTGAAACAATTTTTAAAAGCACAAAGTTTCTTAAGAACGCAACCAATACATTCACATTGCAAGATTCTTTAAATGGCTTTAAATAATGGCTCCCCCTCCACCTGTATTCAGGGTTGAATCCAGGGTGCTCCAATGTTGAGCTATATCCCAGCCCTTTTATTTTTTATTTCAGACAGGGTGTTGTTAAGTTGCTCAGACTGGTCTTAAACTTGCCATCCTCCTCCTTAGCCTCCCTAGTTGCAGGGATGACAGGCATGCCTGGCGAGGAGAGTAACTTCTTTAGCAGTAGTCACCTGTAGATATTTGACAATGAACTAGAGAAATCAGAATGGATTAAAAACAGCTATTAGTAAGACAGTAAAGATGGGGCTTCACCTTCCCCCAGGGAAGAAGGAAATACTGGAGTGTCTCGGCCTGGGGGTGTCTGAGGAGAACTGTGGGCACTGGCTCCCTTGGAACTGCCTTCAGATGAGACCTCGGGCACAGTCGCGGCTGCTGTGAAGTATATATCCGACTGAAAAGAAGAGAAAGGGTTATTGAGCTGCCCAGATTTCCAGCCCCACACCTACTGGCCCTCCGCCATCACTGCCAAACCCCATTTGGTCCCTGGCTTGGCTATGACATCCTGACATGCTTAGGGTGTGCAGCCTGGTACAGGACGGCCAGTGGGGGCCTCCAGAGTGCCTGGCACAGCATTAGACTTCCCTGAGGATTGGGTCTGTCCACTTCCTGTATCTATGTGTTGATCTACAGCAGAAAACAGCCCTCACACTTGTGCAAACACAGACGCCACACACATTTCCTTCGAGGGAATCTTAGGCACCCAGGGTTTCAGCTGGAAGGGATCTGAGGTTCTGCCAGTCCATTCTGCAGAGTGTAGGTGGATGTTCACTCAAACATCGGCAAACATTCCAGTACCCTATGTGCTGGCTTTGGTGACAACTGCAGTAGTACGTTGGATATGACTCATGACAGCCAACTTTCAGGAATTCTGCAGGCCAACTCTTAAACACAGCCATATTAAAAGTTAAATTGAGCTCAGTATAAGAATACAACCTTTCCTAATTATTGGAAGACATGTACTATTATCTGTGCTCTTGTGGTTATTGACATCAACATGATGTGTACAGTGGAAATGATGTCCACTGGTGGCCACGGCCAGCTCTTCCCACCCCACTTTCAGTGATGCTGCACAGTAAGCTGGAAACCAACTACAGTGGGACTATTTATACCAAAGCAACTGACAAGGGCTAAAAACCAGAGCTTGATTTGTGGTTGTGTTGACTGTCTCCACCAAGGCAATGTGGACATGAAGATTAAACTTAAAAGTGTGTTGAGTCTAGAGCTAGGGCCAGAAGAAGTTCTGGTTTAATGACTACGGTTTGTTTCCAGGTGAGAAAGGTGAACAGTAGGCCACATATCAGATTTACGGACAATAAACTTATTGGAGAAAGAAGTTGGGCTGAGAAATAACTATAACCATAAAATCACAGTTTCCTTATAGATGTTGGCTGGCTACGGATATAAGAGCTCAGCAAAAATTAAATGTGTTAATAAGAACCAACTGGCTATGGATTTTATGATAAAGAACATTGTATATTTTACTATTGTTTGTAAATTGAGAGCTTTTTTATATCAGTAACACAATCAGCTAATGCTCACACCCACAACACACACACACACACCCATTTCCCCCACACGGTGGGAGTTAAACTTGATGCCCGCCACCTGCACTGTTACTGGGAAGACCTTGCCACATCAAGTAGGGAGCAGCTGCCCTCCACCCAAGTGTGGGCAATGTCAGGACCGTTAGGACCACATGCCCCAGGGCACCAGCCCAATGTGCCAGTGATGGCAGGCACTTGTGATGTTACCTGCATCCCTGTGCTGTGCTCAGTCTTTGTGTTATGGGACATGGATTAGTCAATGAGCCACATTACATAGGCACAAACTCAAGCTGAGGCTGGAAAGTGGTCAACGGCTACTTCAAGCTCCTACTTTTCTAGACTTGAATGGTCCTTCAGGGCAGCAGTGACACGAACGGATTTCTCTTTTCAGCTGGGTGTCCCCAACTGCCATCACCACACAGTGATTGTGTCCACACAACTGAGAAGCACTGTGAAGGCTGAGGAGGCCACACACATGAGCCCACCCCTCGGTCTTGTTGCTTTTTCTTCTCATTCCTGGAATGGTGACCCACAGTAGCATTGTCACCAACCACCCAACTTGGTGAGAGGCAGTTTCTGTGCTCACCTGAAATCCCACAGTGCTGGGGCTCCCTAGGCCCCTCCCATGGAAATAAAACCCCAGTTCTCCTCACCCTGGAGGCCACGAGCTGCAGCTGCGGCACCACGGCCGTGTGGACCAGGTTCCCGTTCACCACCAGGCGGATCTCCATGGAGTCGGGCGTGAAGGCCAGGAGGTACGGGAAGGCGCAAACTGCAAGGTAACGGCAGTCAGCACCCACCGCTGGCCAGGTGGCTGCGGATGGCCATGACCGTCTGTCACACAGTCATCCTCACTGCTTCAGAAACATCCGTCTCTCCCACTGCCCTGGCTGCTTCTCTTCTTCCTTCACAGGGCCACGGCCCCCTGTGCTTAGATGGCCTTTGCTCCCGAGGCCTTCTCCCCTTGGCTGCCACCCAGGTGAGCGCTGTCCGCACTTCTTGCCATCAACCCACCTTCTGGCAGCTCACCTGCCAGAGCCCTGCAGGACCTGCCCCCTTATCACCCAGACTGCAGCTCCACACACCCCTCCTTTGGCACATGCCATCCTGCCTGGAAACTCGTTCCTGTACAGTTTCTTCAAGCCCATTCCGTATCCCCATACTTGGTCACTCCTCCCCATTCTTCTGGCTGTGGGCCTGGGCAGTGGCTGCATCTTGTCCCTTCATTGTCCCTCACAGCGTCCCTTGGGCTCCAAGGGTTTGCTCGTTGGTAAATGTCAGCCCCTCTCCTTGCAATGGTAGTTATAACACAGATTTCCCTGAGTGCCCTCTGACTGCACCTGTGTCCCTTTGCCTGATCCCTGTCGTGCTCTTGCGCTCCTTTACTCTGGCCCTTCCTTTCTGCACTCAGTCTATCCACCATGCCTCTGGCTTTGACCTCTCAAGCGACCTCTAGTGGCTCAGCCCCTGGAAGTCATCTGGCACTCTCCCATCTCATCTGTAAAAGCCTGGCCAGTCGCCCAGGCCTTGCCTTGCTTCCTCTGCTCATCCCTTAAAACACTACAATGTGGATCTATTAGCAGACAATTTCATTGTGAGGAAAACAGCATAACTGGAAAATTCCTGGCTCTGCTCCGATTCTCAAAGGCAAAACCCAGCTGTAGGTCGTGAGCCACAGACACAGAGCAGCACCACTCGGGTCTTAGCATCTTAGTGGCAGGTAATGTACCTGCATCTCTGTGATTCTAGACTTTTAGGCTTCAAGATATGTGAAAATGGCCTGGAAAGCACCGGGCTGCCCAGAAGCCACTCAGCATCCTGAGGCTGGAGACCTTGTGCTTGAGTTTTAGAAAGAAGAAAGTGAGGCCCAGAAATGATGAGCAGGCACTGAAAATGATATTTAGTTGCTCTTGAATGCACATGTGCTCAAGCACTGGGAAGAGCCAGGAGCAGAAGACAAGAGCCCCAAAGGGGCACAGAGCAGGAGTACTTTAAAAGAAAAGCCCCTGAGAGCTCCTCACACACATACACTTCAGGGCAGTGTAGAAGTTCAGACACAGCAGTCAATGGGAAAGTGTCATGATGGGTTTTCTTACCAATCGCATACGGAGCCTGGTTCCAACAGAACTGGAAATCTGACGCGGAAGGTTGAACCAAAAAAGAGCCGCCATTAAATGGACAAACCTTTTTATAGATGCAACTGTCTGCAATGAAAACAACAGCACCCGTTTTGTGAGAGACCACACTTAGATGCAACTAGAGAAACAACCAGAATGGCATCCTCTCAGCTAGTTCTTTATAAATACCCAGGGGCAACACTGCTCTGATGCTAGATGCCAAGGGCCAGAGGCAGCCCGAGCCAGAGTAATGTTAGGACTGCAGATACTAACAGCTGCCATTTGTGGAGTCTACTGCGTGCCAGGAGCTGAGCTTTAACAACACCATCTCATTTAATTGGTTTGACTTTCTGAAGCACTTCCTATACAAAGAAAGTGCTGTTATTATGCTTATTTCAGAAGAGAAGACTGAGGGGAGGAGAGGGAAGTAGCTCCTCTGGCCTCATAGGTACTGCCAGGAGCAGGGTCCAGACCCAGGCCTGTGGCTGCAGAGGGTATGCTTCCTGCCTCTGCCATAAGGTCCCCCCACGTGTGAGAGATCCAGAAGGGCTCTGATTGGCAGTCTTCTGGTGGAGGGAGTCTGCTGGCAGGGTGGGTCCCACTGGAGCCTCACTCAGGACAAGTGTCTTGGAGCTGGATACACTCTGTGCTGTTTCTCCATGAGAACCTGAAGCCACCTGTGCGCATCTCCCTGGTGAACCAGAGCCAGCACTACATTAAGGTCTGCTGAGTTCAGTTACACTGTTCCACACTCTGAACCCAAGTCCACGTGGCTCAGATACCATCAGAGTGACAAAGTCCGGTAGGCCCCTTTTGTACAGAAGTCATCACGGTTAGCCTTACAATTTTATTGTAATATTAGTTTTAAAAAGCTCTATTTTAAACCATAATATTCATCCACTTAAAAGTGTACGATTCTTCAAATTTTATTTACAGAATTGTACATCAGTATCCAAACCTAATTTTAGAACATTTTATCACCTAAAAAGACCCATGCCCACTAAATAGTCACTCCCATCCTACCCAGGCCCTCGATACCATTAATCTACTTCCTGTCTCTGAATTTGTCTTTCCTGGACATTTTTTTTAAATGGCATCATATAGTTTGTGGCCTGATGTGTCTGTTTCTTCACTGAGCACAATGTTTTAAGGTCCACCAACGTTTCGGTGATATATTTTTTTTTTAATGGAGAAATAATATTTTTCCTTGTGGACACACACATTTTGTGGGTGTCGTTACCAGCTGGTGGGCCTCTGGTTGTTCCCACTGCTTGCTGTTGTGCATAAAGCTGCTGTGGACATCCCAGGATGAGTCTGTGTGGCTTCACTTCTCTGGTGGACACACAGTGGAGTAAAATGTGCTGGGTTATAGGTGAGTCACATAATTTTATTTTATTCAGAATGTGACTATTAAACACTCTTTTTACATAGACGGCTAACATATTTATGGGCTTTACTATTTTTTTCTGTGTTTTGTTGTGAAAAATTCAAGAAACCAAGAAAAACATAAAGCCACAGAGAAGGACTGATGACATTTTCATATTTCTCCTCCAAAAATTTTTATGAAGGAATAAAAAAATAGAGAAATGTTCTAAGAAGAGACAGAACTGAACTTGAAAAAGTAATTTCCTTTTTTCATTTTTTTGTATATTCTATGTATTCTTCTAGAACATGTTTAAATCACTGTATGGCATTTCAGTATTTGAACATGACAAAATATATCTTCTTCCCTTGTTTCCAGATTTTGCTTTTCAGAAGATGTTGTAACAGATGATCAAGCATTCCTCCTTCATAGTTCATTAATTGCTTTTTAAAATAATTGCCTGTGAGTCAATGTTGGGTCAATTTAAAATCATATCCTGCCAATTTCTTCCCCAAAAGGCTGGACCATCTAGACCACATCTAACCACAGGGGATGCCTGACTGCCTATCCCTGCCCATCTCAAGGTCAAATCACTGCCCAGGACAGTATGCATATTAAAATTTTCAGTGAGGCACATTTTTTTTTTTCTTTTGGTACTGGGGATTGAACACAGGGGCACTTAACCACATCCCCATCCCTTTTTATTTTTTATTTAGAGACAGGATCTTGCTAAGTTGCTTAGGGCCTTGCTAAATTGCTGAGGCTGGCTTTGAACTTGCGATCTTCCTGCCTCAGCCTCCCAAGCTGCTGGGATTATAGGTGGGCACCACTGAGCCCAGCTACTTTCTTGTTTATTTTTATTTTTTTGGTACTGGGGATTGAATTCAGGGGCACTCCATCACTGAGCCACATCCCCAGCCTTACTTTGTGTTTTATTTAGAGACAAGGTCTTACTAAGCTGCTAGTGTCTCGCCGTTGCTAAGGCTGGCTTTGAACTTTGAACTTGCGATCCTCCTGTCTCAGCCTCCTGTCTCAGTTGCTGGGATTATAGGTGTGTGCATCCAGCTCCTTTCTTATTTTTAAGTATTAGGGCTGGGGTTGTGGCTCAGTGGTAGAGTACTTGCCCAGCATGGTGAGGTGCTGGTTCAATTCTCAGCACCACATATAAATAAATGAATAAAATAAAGGTCCATCAACAACTAAAATATACATATAAAAAAAAAAAAAAAAAACAG
>NW_026000051.1:4427424-4456604 GCF_001458135.2 Marmota marmota marmota
CTTTCTCAGTGATACTTAAGTTTTAAAAAATCTTTTCTAAGGGCTGGGCCTGTGGCTCAGTTGGTAGAGTACTTGCCTAGCACAGGAGGCACTGGGTTCAAACCTCAGCACCACATAAAAATAAAATAAAATAAAGCTATTGTGTTCATCTACCACAAAAAAATATTTTCTAAAAAATATTTTTTAAAATGTTGGTTGTTTTCTTTCTTGCTTTCCTCTTATTAAATTCATTGAAATTTATTCTCCCTTGGATATCTAATAATTTATTCTTTACTCCTGAAATTTTTTTTTGTTTTCTTCAGTGTTTTTCTGAATTCAATAAATTCTCATTGCATTTGTTTTATTGTTTCTGTTTTTAGTATTTCATCTTCTCATGATAGTTTTGTTATGTCTAAGTGCTTGTTTGCAAATAAGTAATTTAGTTTAAATTATCACATAATAGATTTCTTTATTTCATGTTGATCTTTTGTGGGAAGACATTTCATCAGCTGAAGTGCTGCAATATTTTGTTTTAAGTTATTTAAAAAAAAATAACCTTGGATGAAACTGGTCTTTTTGTACTTTTCATGAATTTGTAGACAAGATCACTAGTTGAAGAGTATTACTTTCTGTCAGTATAGGAAAGTACAATTTCTTTCATGAATAATACTGATGAAGTAGATGGAGAGAGAGAGAGTTTGGTTGACATAGCTTATTTCTCTTTTGTTTCTGTATGATTCTTAATTTTTTTTCTAATGGACTTCTTTTCCTCATTTCCATATCTTTTTAAAAAAAGTTTTTTAGTTGTAGATGGACACAATACCTTTATTTTATTTATTTATTTTTTATATGGTGCTGAGGCTCAAACCCAGCATTTTGCATGTGCTAGGCAAGTGCTCTACTGATGAGCCACAACCTCAGCCTCTCTGCTCCCTTTTTAATTGGGTTATTTTCTTTCTTTTTTTTTAATTTTTTTTTTTTAGTTGTAGATGGACACGATTCCTTCCTTCCTTCCTTCATTCCTTCCTTCCTTCCTTCCTCCCTCCCTCCCTCCCTTCCAGCTGAGGATCGAACCCAGGGCCTCACACATGCTAGGTGAGTGCTCTACCATTGAGCCACAGACCCAGCCCATAATTGGGTTATTTTCTTATCATTGTCTTGAGAGTTCCTTACATTTCCTGGATTCCGCTCTTTACCAGATTTGTGATTTGCAAATATTTTCTCTGAGCCTTGTTTTTTTTTTTTTTCATTCTCTTAATTGTGTCTTTTGAAGACACTTTTAGTTTTGATGAAGTTTATTAATTTTTTCCTTTATGTGCTTGTGTTTTTGGTGCTATAATCTAAGAAAATTTTTGCCAATTTAAGGTCTTCTCTCTCAGGGCTGAAGTTATGGCTCAGTGGAAGAGTGCTTGCCTCATATGGGTGAGGCACTGGGTTCGATTCTCACACCACATACAAATAAATAAAATAAAAGTCTAACAACTAAAAAATATTTTTAAAAATCTTCTTTTTAGCCTTCTTTTAAAAGTTTTCTGGTCTTAGGTTTTACAATTAGTTATGATCCATTTTTAGTGAAATTTTATCTTATGTGAGGTACAGATCAAGTTTTTTTAAAAATTTTTTTTAGTTGTAGATGGACACAATACCTTTATTTTATTTATTTTTATGTGATACTGAGGATGGAATCCAGTGCATCATACGTGTGAGGCAAGCACTCTGCCACTGAGCCACAATCCCAGCCCACGGATCAAGTTTTATTTTATCCCTTTTTCATATGGCTATTCAGTTATTCCATCACCATTTGCTGAAAAGACTCATTTCTCCTTTGAACTGTCTTTACATCTTTGTCAAAAATCAATTAACTGGGCTGGGGTTGTGGCTTAGAGCTAAAGCACTCACCTAGAATGCGAGAGGCGCTGGGCTTGATCCTCAGTACCACATGAAAAATAAAATAAAGATATTGTGTCCACCTATAACTAAAAAATAAATATTTATAAAAAAATCAACAAACCAAATATATATAGGTCTATTTCTACATTCTCTATTATGTTCTATCGGTTAATTTACCTTTATATAATTATATGTGATACTATTATATATATATGTATACATATGTATATAAAATCATTATTATAATGAGATGTGATTGTTACTCATTTGATAATAACATTTGAAATGTTATAAAGCTGAAAATGATGACATTGAAAAAATTGAATGAAGCCTTATCACACCTTTTCTTTAGTAGCATTTTATATTCTACATAAAATTTACCTTGAATCAACAGGACCCAACTGGCAGGCAAATAGATGGTGAATATATTCCTTGACCTTCAGCTTCTTCCCAAAATGAGACTAATTAGCTGCTTTCTTTCTTTCTCTTCCTCCTTCTTCTTCTCCTGTGATGCTGGGGATGGAATTCAAGGCCTCGTTCATTTTAGGCAAGCATTAGCTGTTCTTGTCACCCGGCACAGTGATACAGCCTGGCCAGCTCCATCAGGGGCTTCCCACATGTGCCCAGCCAGTGTTACTCTTGGATACGAGTCTATTGGAAATCAGTCATCTTCTTGTCATTGAGGATACATTTACCAAGCATTGACCTATGCAAGGCAGACTGTGCCCAGGGCTGAGGTTCTGAAGGTGAATCAGACAGGGTTCTGCCCTGCTTGACCGTGGATAGGAAGATAGGCAGAGAGCCACAGAGCACAGGGCACATGCTCTCTCAGCAGGAGGCAGGGGGGCAGTGGAAGCCCAGGTATGGCACATACCCCACATGGGCGGATCAGAGCACGCTCCAAGTGCTGGAGGACAAGAGTCGGGCTTCTAGGAAAAGGGAGCAGACTACCAGTTTCCAAGGAAAGAGATGAGAGGAAGTGGACCTGGAGGATACTGTGTGTATAAGGAGAGGCAGGAGACAGGCCAGGCACGGAAGCAGGCAGAGGCCAGCTTGGGAGAGGGGTTCACAGCCAGGAAAGGTGAGATGGCTGGATTAGAGTTTTAGGAAAGTAACTCTCAGCAGTGGAGAGAGGCAGGCAGGCTGCTGTAAGGCACAGCCAGAGTCCAGTTAGGTTATGCTCCTTGGGCCGGGGAGCAGGTCAGCAGTAGGGCACTTGCATGTCATATGCAAGGCCTGGGTGAGATCCCCAGCATTAAAAGAAAAAAATTACCTGCCTTATACAGTGACCCAGGTGAGGAGGACTGGTCCAACAGCAACAAAGATGATGGGGCATTTGTGATTAATCAGAGCTCTGTGGGGAGACAGCTGGGAGCCTGGCGGTGGGAGGTACCTGGGGGCCAATGGCCTGGGCGACAGATAGATGCTATGGCCTTTGCTAGGGCAGGGGCTATGAGGAGGGGCTCCTGGGAGGAGGCTCCTGGGAGGAGTTCAGGTTGGATAAGGTGAGCCTGAGGTGCCTCTGAGCTGCCGAGGTTGGCCACTTGGTGAGGAGTGAGACGAAGCTGGAGCCCTGGACTAGGCCTGGCTTTGAGGTACCAGTGGGAGGATGAACCTCCAGATGAGAAGGGCAAGGACCCAGGCCTTTGGCCAGACGAGGTTTCAGTGGTGGCTGGAAGAAGAGACCAAGGAACAAACAGCCAGAGAAGAAGGAGGAAAACAAGAGGGGACAGAAACCAGGGAGAAGGAGTCTGAAAGGGGAGCAGGCTGCAGTGTCTGAAAGGTGGGGACAGAAGCGTGTCCTTAGGTGTCTTTCTCTCTGTTATGGCTGTGGGATACCACTGGGTACAGTTTGGTTCAGTTCGGGGATACCAGCACTTGTGCCTGCCCTGTGAGTACTGGACATGGGCGTTATGGGCACTGGTGTTCAGTGGCAGGGACTGTCCCTTCTCTTCTTGCGTAGCCTGACTTCTCATGCTCATCTCTCTGGGCAACACCTTCCCGTGACATCTTATTACATGGAATCCTGTACAGCATCATTGGTCTTTTTGAAACTCCTGGTGTCACCTGCCTCAGCGAGACAGGAGAGGTGAGGAGCCAGGACGGCCCATCAAGGACAATACCGTGGAGCAAAGGCGGTGGCAGCAATAGAGAGGTTCCACTTAAGCACCAGGAATGAGCACCCCTCCGTTACCCTGTATAATCTGTTGGACTCCTTTGACGTCACCACTGTGCCTTGTAAAACACTGTCTACTGTCTCACAACAGTTTACCTGACAGAATGAGTTATTAAGAAAGGGGAAATTAACTAGAGTTAGGGAAGAAAAAGGATCCTCGTTCTCAGCTTCCTGTGACATCAAAGTCTTCTGAGAAGACTCCCCTCAGGACTGTGCCCTGCCACGCTGGGTGCCCACTGCATGCACCCTGCCAGTGGACTCAGCGCTCAACGCTCCGCGGTGTGGCTGATCCGTTCCTTCTCTTCTGGTGCTTCTAAGCAGCCTTACAATCAGGTGTTTGTTAACAAGGTCCTTATGACCAAGAGGGGTCCAACTTTTGCCCCTTCCTTTTCTCTTTTACACTTAAAGGAAAATTCTTTACTACTTCAGGGAATCTTTGTCTTCCCTTTGGCCACTGTTGTATGCCTCTGCAATCAGGCTTTTGTCTTGTGGCTTCCAAAGAGCCCCTCTTCTCAAAGTTTCTGATGCCTGTCAAACTGCCCAGTGCAGATCTGTCACATCTGGTCTGCCAGCCATGTGGCACAGCAGATGGCATCCTTCATTTTCTTTTGTGGCACTGGGGAGTGAACCAGGATCACTTTACCACTGACCTATATCCCCAGACCTTTTTAATTTTTATTTTGAGACAGGGCCTTACTCAGTTGCCCAGACTGGCCTTGATCTTGCGATCCTCCTGCCTTAGCCTCCTGTATCACTGGGATTACAGGTATGCACCACCACACTTGGCAAACTTGGTCTTCTCAAAGCTTCTCTCATGTCAGGAAATGATATTCTCCATGTTCCATGCCAAAAACCCACAGGCTTCTTTTTTTTGTTCTCTTTCTCTCACATCCCACATTTCATGTGTCAGCAAACTTTCCTGGTTCTTCTTCATTTTGGCGGGGGGGGGGGCTGAGGATCAAATCCAGTGACTTGCACATGCTGATCATGTGCTCTACCACTGAGCCACACCCCCAACTCTTCCTTTAAAAAAATTATGTTTAATTTAAAAGAGTAGTGTAAACAAGAAAGTTTCACAAAAACATACTGTTGCCAGGTACAGTGGTGCATGCTTGAAATCCCAAAGCCAGGAGGTTGGCAAGTTCAAAGCCAGCCTCAGCGACTTAGTGAGATCCTAAGTACCTCAGTGAGACCCTGTCTCTAAATAAAATACAAAAAGGGCTGGGGATGTGGCTCAGTGGTTAAGTGCCCTGGGTTCAATTCCTGGTACCCAAACAAACAACAAACAAAACACTGTTGCCATGGAAGGCTGGTGCTTGCTGCTGAGAACCTGCAGCCAGAGCGGGTTGTGGATTTGCGGACTACACGGGATCTTGGTTTTGAGATTTAAACACATCATGAGTCTGACTGCTTCTTGGCACATCCGATGTTCTCATTCTGGTCCAGGCCACTGTCACCTCTCATCTGTTGAGCATAATCCCCTCCAGCTCGGGTGGTCAGGGCTGCTATAACAAGGCTTCAGGAGTGTGTTTTCTTTTTTTCTGCTCTTCTGCCACGTGAGGAGAGCTTGCCCCTTTTTGGCTCTTTTTTTCTTCCAGTGTTTGGAGACACAAGAAGGCCCCTCAGATGCCCATACCTTGGTCTTGACTTCCCAGCCTCTGGAACTATGAGAAATAAATTTTGGTTCTTTATAAATTACCCAGTCTTAGGCACAAAGGCAGCACAAAGGCCTAAGACTTCCTTCACTGAGGTTACCGAGGGCAGCCTGATGTGCGGCACTGGTGGAGGGATGTTTTAAGAATCTCACTGCACAGGAAAAAGCTCAGAGCTTATAATCTTCTCCCGCTAGCTGATGAAGAACAAGGCTGACAAGCACTGTTTCTAATTTTAAAATAAAATTCTTTGAAGAAAAGTCCTTTCTCCATGTCGATACCCTGTGAGGATTAAAAAACTGGGATCTGCTGGGTGTGGTTCTGCACATGCCTGAAATCCCAGTGACTTGGGAGGCTGAGGCAGGAGGATTGCAAGTTTGAGGCAAGCCTCAGCAACTTAGCGAGACTCTGTAAAAATAAAAATAGTAAAAGGACTGGGGATGTGGCTCAGGGTAAAGCACCTCTGGGTTCAATTCTGGGTACTTGGCCCCCAAAATAAATGAATGAATAAATTGGATTCTGAATCAATACTTTGATGACTCTGGAATAAAAAGAAGAAAAGGAAACCTAGCTGTGCCAGGAGATGTTATAGGCTTTACAGCACAATCCTATTTAATCCTCAAAATATGCTGAGAAGCAGGCTTTGCCTTCTCAACGCTGCTCACACAAAAGTTAAGACTTCCTGAGGTTAAAACCAGTCACATCAAGAAGTTGTGCTTACGTGAGCTCTTCTAGTGCTCTCTGTGTGATCATCTTTAAAACGTCATCAGCAAACACATGAGTTCCCTCTGAGCACTGCAATGTATTACTGAGATTAAAGGTGAACAGTTACTGAATGCTAAGGTCACAATAAAGTGTTCTTTTCTTTCTTTTTTCTTACTCTGGTATTCAACAGAGAGATAATTAGGAGAAAATAAGAACATCATGGACATGTTGAACTATTTATACTCCCTTCCCAAGTTCATCTTGTGAATATATTTTTTCTCAAATAACATATAACTGGAAGTCACAATCTGTTACAAAATATTGTCATCATTAACATGTGTGAGGTAATGATTTTTTCTATATAAAACTCTGGGTTTATAAAAGGTATTATAAATTTTACTTTTTTTTAATAAAAAGAAGCTGACGTGATAAAAATCAGCTTCAAATTTTGGGGGAGTCAATCATTCTGCAGCACCTTGCTGAGAAGGGCCTTGCTGAGAAGGGCCTTCACTGCACAAGTGTCTGTGACCAAGATAAGAATGTGGACAAACCCAAGTGAGGGCTGTCATGGGAAGGAGTGACAGGGCCACCTGGCAACCACAGGGAGAGCACTCGGGTTCTCTGGGGCTGTTCACCAGGTACCTGCAACCTTCTGGGAGAAAGGGAGATAAAAAAGGAATGCCAGACTCCTGGTGCAAAGAAAAGGGCATGACTTTGGAAGCCCTGGCACTGCCAAACCCTGGGCTCCTATGCAGTATGGGTGCACACAGATGCTACCTTCTGATATGGGGTCTGTGAAAAGACACACACCCACCCCGACCTCAGATGACACCAGAGGCTGGAGAGGGACATCATGCAGCCAGGGAAGGGCTCCAGGAGACCAAGGGGCCACTCCCATCACACGTGGCATGGAAGCCACTGAGTGGGCACAGACTGCTCAGTCGAGCTTCTCAGTGGCAGAGGGGACGCCACTTGCATTGGTGTCCGAGCTTTCTGTTTGGGTTAATCTCTTATCCTAAAACCCACTCTGCTTCTCTTTCTCCTAAACTTCCCCTGTCCTTTTGAAAATGAAACAAAAACAACCACCACAACCATTTTTACATCATTGTTATGTTTTTCTTTTTAATTAAAAAAATGGTTTTGTTTCATTTATTTTTTATTTTTAGCTTTTTTTGTTACAGTTTCTTTCCCCATATATTTTTCAAAATCAAAAGACCACACTTTAAAGACCCATTTTTTTTGAGAAAATTTTAAGTTAAAACCTGTGGATAAAATATGTCCCGAGTGACTGACTGACTGTAAAGCACTTCCTGCCTTGCAACTACCTTCCCCTAACTTATGCCCCATAAATCTTGAATTTTGAAAACATTTCCAAATTTCTTTGCTTAATTGATTTTTTTCATATTTGTTCATTACAAATTAATTTATTAAAATATCTGATTCATGAGCTATAACCAGCATCACTATACTAAAATGATACAAGTTTAGGCTGGAAAATATGTTTTAGTTAAGTCTGGGCAAACTTACACAGAGAATTATTATTATTATTATTTTTAGTATAAAAAAACCCTTCTTATTAAAGTGCAATATTACCTTTTGAAATGCTGAAAATTCTCAAACACATTACCTCATATCTTTGGTTCCAAAATCCACTCTGCCACCTAACCTAAACTAAGTCAGCTGTGGCTGGCCCAGGCCGATGCTGACTTCATTAACACCCAAGAAACACAAAGTCAGGATATAGCAGCCCAAATTGCCAAATCAGATATCAAAAATGGCCCCAAACCTAAAACTTTTTGAGCATCAACAAGTGGAAAATTCCACACCTGACCTCACGTGATGGGTCACAGTCAACATGGACATGAATGAAAAATAGTGAATAAAATTACATAGATTATATATGAAACATAAATGAATTCTGTGTTTAGATGTAGGTCCCAGACCCAATATATGTCATCGTGTATGTGCAAATACTCTGAAATCCTAGAGATCTGAAACTGAAATACTTCTGGACCCAAAAATTTCAGATGAGGGATTCTCAACCTGCAGTAACAGTGGTTAAAATTTGGGACTCTGAAATCAAGAGGGTCCCAAGTGTTTTGAGGTTGATGCTTTGAGGTTGTATGACCTTGAAAGAGTTAGCACATCTGCTGCAGGCGTCTGCAGTGAGCATTAAATGAGACAATGACCACTATGCACTAAGCACAGCCCATGGCACACAGCAAGGGCCCCTGACTGATGCACATCCTGGAGACAGCATCTCTGAGAGGTCTGAGGCACAGCAGAGATCCAGGGAGGGACATGTTTTTTAGCTGCTTTCTAGAGTGCAGTTTGAACCCAGGATAATTCATCAGGCAAATCTAAGGACAAGTCCCTTTCAGTTGCCCATCAGGGCAAATGCGAATAAGAACACAGCCTCGACTTACAGTTGTAGCACAGGAGCAGGCCGGCCTCTCCGTCTTCGTACACATCAATAGCTGCAACAAAATTAACCTGCAATGACAATGGGCAGTGGTAGTGGCGGGTGGGACAATGACACTTGGAAAAGACTTTCTCAAGCTGCAGGTGTCTGGCGGCACCCTTGGCCCTCTGACACTAGGGTGCTATGCTGTCTTTTGGCCTCAGCAGTGCCCAGAGCACCACCTGGATATGTTCACTGGAGGCGTGAAATACAGGAAAGGTGCCACTTCCCCCTCACCCCAGGACGTCCTCGTTGCCTTCTCATGCCCTCAGGAAAGCCTTGCTCACCAGCATTTCTGCCTGGGAATTCATTTCACACTCAAACAGCCCTGGAAAGTGGATAGCACTACTCCCATTTTACAGATGACAAAAGTGAGGCTCAGGGAGGTGGTCAAGACCTCAGCTGGAAAGTGCCACAGATTCCCATTGAGGAGCTTGTGAGGCAAATTGTGCAGGCATTGTGCACAAGGCCTGGTACTTATAGACGCTCAGTAGAGCCTTATGGAGCCTGTTCCAGTGAGCCAGTCGTTGGGTCCTCTCAGACCCCTGAGGGTCCCAGTGGGTGGTGGGCAGTTTTATTACTCCCTCAGCTTGAGGCTGTGCTGCAGGAATGTGTCTCTTCAGCTAGACTGAGCTTTCTGAGGGAAGGGGCTGTGTGCTACATTGCCAGACCTGGGTCCCTGCCCCTCACCCTGTGCTGACTGTGGAGACAAAAGCATGCTGGGTTCAAGGGCATGGTCTTTGGAGTCAGGCAGATTGGCTTCAATCCTGCCTCTGCCACTTAATAGCTATGTAACTTGAACCTCAGTTTCCCTTTCAGGATTCTAAGACATAATGCCATGACATGCTATAAAATGGGGCTTGGTATGGAGAAGCACTCATTCATTGGTGGCGTGATTACTGTAATTATGGAAAACCTAACCGCAGGGGCACAGAGACCTAGACAGCCTCTGGTTGGGTGATAGAGCCTGTGAGTGTGTTTGGGGTGGGTGGGGTGGGAGGCTGTGTCAGCAGAGGGGGATGTGCAGGAAGCCTTCTAGACCAAGGTCTGTGCCCTAAGCAGGGGACCTGGGGGTGAGGAGGGGAAGCTGGCCTCAAGCAAGTCCAGCAAGGGGTTGCAGGACTGCTGACAGATGACCAGATTCAGGTGGTAGGGCAGGTGGGCTCCAACCCCAGGGGAGTTCAAGGACAGAAGACCATGACTTGGACTTGACCATGTTCTCCTTGGGTATTGCCACTCTGATCAGACCTTCACTAGCATTCACCACAATGAGATCCCTTTCATGCTTTGACACATATACCTGTCTGCATCCTAGGAGTGGGCCTGGAAGGTGTCACTCCCCAGCACTGTTTTCCTAACCAGGTGAGGATACCAGACTCAACTGTGGTGCTTTAAAACCTATATTTCTGGGTTCTTGCTCCTAGAGACCCCTATGGAGGAGGTCTGGGGTAGGCCACAGCGTTGGATTTTTATTTGATTAAAAATAATAGATATTGGGCTGGGGTTGTGGCTCAGTGGTCGCGCTTGCCTAGCACGTGCGAGGCCCTAGGTTCAATCCTCAGCACTACATAAAAATAAATAAAATAAAGGCATTGTGTCCAACTACAACTAAAAAATAAATTTAAAAAAATTCAAAAAAAATAATAGATTATAGGGGCTAGGGTTGTGGCTCAGCGGTAGAACGCTCGCCCAGCATGCATGAGGCGCTGGGTTCGATCCTCGGCACCACATAAAAATAAAATGAAGGTTAAAAAAATTCGTCTTTAAAAAAAAGAAGTAGATTATTTTCTTGGCATTTTAAAATCTTAAAAGTAACATGGTGGGTTAAGGTTGTGGCTCAGTGGTAGAGCCCTCGCCTAGCACATGCGAGGCTCTGGGTTCGATCCTCAGCACCACATAAAAATAAATAAATAAAATGAGGTATTATGTCTAACTGCAACTAAAAAAATAAATATTAAAAAGAAAAGTAACACGGTGGTTGTAAAAATCTCAAACACAGACTTGCAGGAAGTGGAGTCTGCCCTGCTGCCCCTTGCCCCAGTTGGAAGAGGCAGCTGCTACTGGCTCAGTGGTCAACCCTCCCATGGGGTTCTAAGTTAGCCCAGCTGAGAACCACTGGGCTCTGGGTGGCTGAAGATAGGATATGGGCCCAGTTTCAACTGGAACCCCAGGTCCAGTTCCCAGGACTGCAGTTCCTTCCAGAGTATACCCTGGTTTTGGGAATGAGGCCAAGGTTGGCTGCTAGAGCTGGGGCAGTAGGTCACTGTAGGCCTACTGGTACAGGCACCTACTGGTACAGGCACTTGGCTTTCAGGATGCTGTTTAATGCTTAGACCTGCCTTCTCTCAAACTGGGATTGTCTCAGAACCTGAGGTGGAATGAATCCTGAAATGGGAATCAAGTGGTGGCTGGGAAGAGGGGAAGAAAGGGGTAGGAAACTAGGCCACTCTGATGAGTACTGGCACACTGCAGAGCTGGCACCAGCGAGTGCCACTTCATGAGTTGAATCCCCACAACTCTGTACTGGCTCTCTGCATGGTTGTGGAGGACAAGAACCTCTTGGTAAAGGCCAGTTTGTTCCTGATGGGTCTGCTTCTCACTAACTATCACAACCATGCTGCTCACCACCTTTTCCATTCTCTAGGACCTAGCACCCCAATTAGACAGCAAGTTCCTTTTTGCAAAGAGGCATAACTGTGTACACCTTGGCACATGCCTGCTTAGCGAGGGCTCCACAGATGCCCGTGTGCTGCTGGAAGACTGTGCACACTGACCATCTCCCAGTCAGGACCCAGAGAAGGGCTGTTTTTCTTTTTTCCTTATTTTCTTTTTTTTTTTTGCTTTTTAAAAAGCACATTGAAGAAAAGAGAATTTTAGAATTATTTTCTACTACTGTCATAAAAACAAAATGTGGAGGTCATCAAGGAAAACTGATTCAAACCCAATTTTTCCTGGGCCTTTATGAATCAAAAGAAAAGAATTCAGAAGCACTCTAGTGAGTGATCAGGGTATATAAGCACACAATAACTGTCACGTGAAAGAATTTAATAAAATGATTTTTCTCTATACTAACCCTGATGAATAATCATTAAATGGTACAATTATCAACCACTAGAGTGTGATTTGTTTTAAACCAGAACATGCCAGGAAGTGTCTCTGAAATAAGATGAGTACTTGTCCATTAAAAAAGTCATGTCAAACTGGGCATGGTGATGCACGTCTGTAATCCCAGCTGCTCAGGAGGCTGAGATAGGAGGATCGCGAGTTCAAAGCCAACCTCAGTAAAAGTGAGGTGCTAAGCATCTCAGTGAGACCCTGTCTATAAATAAAATACAAAATAGGGTTGAGGATATGACTCAGTGGTCATGTGTCCCTGAGTTCAATCCTTGGTACCAAAATAAACAAACAAACAAACAAATAAAATAAAATAAAGAAAGAAAGAAAGGAAAAAGAAAAGGCAGGTCAAGTCCTGGGAGACTGGTTGTCAGGGACAAGACATGAACATAGACCTGAAGACCATGATCTTTCTGCCTCTTTTTGTGGGTCAGATAGAGTTCTGAAAAGCAAGAATGTGGCAAGAATTTCAAAGGACCGACTGGGCTTTCTTTGAGAACTAAGTGGGCTGGTGGAGGTCACAGGCCCCTGAGAGAGGCCCAGGCTACTGCTGGCCCAGGTTTCCAGTGACACAGGTTCTGGCTACTGCTGGGGTGGAGAGGCAGAGCGGCAGAATAGAATCCTTCTCCCGTGCCCTGGGGAAATTAAAAAATCTTGGTTCCCAAGTGAATTCTGATTTGATTGTCCTGCCTGGGGTCAGAACAGAGCTTTTTAAAGTTCCCAATTGCCACCAGGGTGGAGAAGGATGACGGAGCACACCACTGGCTCCACACTTGGCTGAACATTAAAATCACCTTTAAGACTCCCCCAGCCCCTGTCACCTCTCAGACCAGTGAGATCTCTAGGGAGGGACATGAGCATCGTGGCTTTTAAAGCTCCTCCAAGGACTCCAACTGCAGTCAGTCTAGGAAGCACCAACACAGAGAGGAGAAATGCCAGACTCCTTTGTGATGGAACACAGCTGGAGACAGAAAGACTTCCTAATTAGATCTAGATCTTTCTACTTCTAATTTTTCTGTTCTCTTAAAACCTTGCTCTAATTAGGTCCTAAGTTTTCTTAAAATAGTAATTTAGCAATTTTTTAACATCTTTTTAAAAATTTTTAGTTATCGATGGATCCAATACCTTTATTTCATTTATTTATGTGGTGCTGGGGATCGAACCCAGTGTCCCACGCAGGCGAGGCAAGTGCTCCACCACTGAGCCACAACCCCAGCCCAGTAATTAGAAATTTTAATGAATATTTAGATAGAACACATACCAGTACTATTTATAAAGCTGAATTGGAAGGAGTTCTATGGTCTGATTCAGTGGAACAGGTCTGGGGTCGGCCTGTGGGCTTGGAAGCTCTCCTGAGGAACTCTATTTTCTCTGGGGTAATGCCCCCATTCTGCTTGTCCTTCGTAACTAAGCAGGATGCTGGTTCACAGTGACCATGTGAGCTTCAAGCAGCTCCATCTATCAGGCTGTCCTCAACCTCACAGTGGTTAACAGGCTGAGGAGCTCTGTGACGTGCTAAGGTCATGTGAAGCCATCCCCAGTGCACAGGTTCCAGGCCTCAGGGTGGTGAGTGCTCACCTCTGTGCAATAGAGACCTCACGCAGTCATCACTAAAGCTACAGAACAATTTTGGTTGGCCATAGATTGTCTCAAAACAGAAATCCTTGTTCTCCCTGCATCCTGGGTCAGGGATGTGAACCTCCAGTGCTGACCTGCTCTCACTCTCCTAATGGGGTTCTGCCCCATCTTTCTTTCTTCTGGGCCCCTAAGGGGCTGGAGAAGGGTGCTATGACCATCATAGCCACCTAGTCCTCAAGCTGTGAATCTGCAGGGCCACAGAGAGCAAGCTTGAATTCCAAAGGCCTTCCCTGGATGCATTAGCAATCTACTATTCTCATTTATTTTGTTAGTTATATTCTGCTTTTGGATTCTCCCTGTCATTTATTTGGAAATATACAGAGGCTTGATCTGGGTGGCTGAGATCTGGAAAAGCTAAGCAGGGCGACAGGATGGTTGTTATTAGATGAATCTTTCTGATCTACAAAGATGGCAGCTTCATGTAGTTCAGCCTAAATAGCATGTTACATAATACAGATACACGGTATGCAATCAGAAAGAAATTGGAGTCACAGCATCCGAAGTTAGAAGACACGCCTCCTCATCTCTCCTGGTTCCCACTGTCCCTGAAACCATTGCCTTACCCTGCTGGCCTCCACATGATGCAGCCTGAAGGCCTCCCCTGTGCTCTCGTTCACCACATCAAACTGGTGTCGGTAAGCCACGCAGATGAGGTTGTCGCTTTCTTCTGTTGGCCCGTCCACCAAGGTCATCACTGCGGGGGAGTCGGACAGACAGATCTCCTGTGTGGGTGATGATGAGTAGGAGACAGGTTAGGACAGGGGCAGCCACCTTCATGTCAGCCTCCACCCCCTGCTGTCTCCTTCCAGAAGAGGTCCCTGCAGAGGCCTTGCTGCAGGAAGGCAGGGTCAGGGTGGGAAGAAGGAGCCAGGGGTCCTACCACACTACTGCCTCCCATAATCTGTCCTTGAGACCTCTATTACAAATTGGATCCTAAGGTACGGTGGGTTTTAGCCTTCATGCAGTCTGTTCTGGGATTGCAATAATAATCGCAAGTAACACATGCCAGGCGCAGTTTCATTGAATCTTTGTAACGAGCCCTTGTAGTAGGTATGGTGGTGTTCTAGTTACAGATTAGGAAACTGAGGCTCAGAAGTCAAGCAACTGGCCCACAGTCAGAGTTCATACATGGTAGACAGAGCCAAGATTTGAACTTGGGAAATCTGACTTCAGTCACACTATATACGTAAACATTCATTAAAACAGCCAACTAGGTTGGCTGAAGAAGGTTGACACCTAGTTGGACCAAGATTTTAATTTGTTTTAAGTGTCATGCTGTTCTGTCCCTCTCAACTGAATAATAGCAGAAACTGATATTATAATCCAGGCCTAAATCAAAGCAAAAATAATTTCTCAGCTCACCTATAGAAACACTCAGCTTTAAAGTCCAATGTTGTCCTATTTCATAGCTTAATGTGCTGTACTTGTGAAAAGATATGAGACAGGAAGCTGAGCGAAGGGACTTCACTTTCAAGGGTGTCTCTCCCAAGGCTGCACCTCAAAATCTACAACATACCTCTGACAAGGGTGAGCAAGGTGGCTCTTCCCAGAGCTTACTCCTACCTCTCCAGCCACCAAAACCACTGCTGTCTTGTGCCTACATGGGTCTCCATTCTTGGCCCCTGTGCTCTCCTCTACCTGGTAGCCAGACCATCATTGTTTCTTTTCTTTATTTCCCTTTTTTTTGGGAGGGGGTGATACTGGGGATTGAACCCAGGGGCACTTTACCACTGAACTACATGCCCTGCCAGTCCTTTTTATTTTTTTTTGAGATAGGGTCTCACTAAGTTTCTGAGGCTGGCCTCAAACTTGCAATCCTCTTGCTTCAGCCTTCTGAGTTGCTGGGATTACAGGAATGTACAACTCTGCCAGAACCATCTTTTAAAAACATGCCACATCTCTGCTTCAAACCTCCAGGAGCTTCCCATCCCACTCAAGAGCCCAAACCAACAGCCTTATAAAGGGCCTCAGGATGCTAGAGAGTCTGCTGCCTGCCATGGCCCCTCAGTTCCAGCCACCCACGTCTCTGGACTAGGCATTCCATAGGCCTCAGGGCCCTTGGCTTACCGCCTCCTGCCTGGAATACCCTTTCCCCAGGTATCCTCATGGTTCACTCCACACCTATTGTGGGTCTCTGCTTAGAGGTGACCTTTTCAGGGAGGGCTTATTGGTTCATCTAAAACAGTGATCCCAATTCCCTGCTTCATCAGCCTCTGTCCCCCTAGCTGACTTTATTTTTATTCTTAGTATCAAGCCAGCACAGATTCTTTAAAAAGCTATGCCGGTGAGCACAAAGGCTTTGCTTGGGTCACAGCTGCATCTTCTTGGTGCCTAGCATGGTCCCCCCTGGGTTTGCTGCAATGAATAAGTTTTTACCTTTGACTTGTGGGGTAAATGAGGGTGCCAGAGATGAGGGCTCCCTAGCTGGTCACTGAGCAGCCTCATGGCTGGAAGGAGGGAGTGATCTCATGACACCCTGGTCCTGAGAGAAGCCATGGGAAGAGAAAACCTACCCTGATGTACTGGAATTCTTCAACAGGTGACTCCGACAGGGGAGATAACAATGAGACACCAGTCACCCCACTTGGCTTGTTGTGTTTCCTTATGATCAGAAGCAGTTTATTCCGAATTGCAACCACGATCCTCAGTTCTCTGCTATGGTGAGTATTTATGGCATATAGGTGGCAGCCTGGGAAGAAAAACGGATGATACGCAACACACGACAAAAGGGTTTGAAAGTTCCCAGGCCTTGACAATTTGGAAGTGGTTCCTAAGAACCCTGGGAAGTAGCATAACTCAGGAAATGGACTAAGAATGTTTCTGACACCAGGCAAAATGGAGACCTGACATGCAAATGAGATAGAATTAAGAGAGTCATATTCCCTTCAGTGTGTGGACATGGCTCCTACCTATTACAGGACAGGACTTAGATGGAGGGTGATCTGAGCTCCAGGAACCAAAGTCTAAAAACATCTTTACTCCCAAATTTGCTAATGGAGGTTGACTCACCTCCAAGACCTGTAATGTAGTGCCTCGGATTTCTCCTAGTCCTCAATATGCTTTTCTATCTTTCAAGCTTCTTAAGGAAACCTAATTCTATCTTTATATCTTTTTTGCAAGTAAAAAAACAAACCAATAAAAACCAAATTCCTACTCATTTTTACTTTAAGTAAAACTTGGGTAGTCTAAGATAAATAAATGAATTGAACAGAAACAGCCAACAGGAAGATCCGAGTCACCTTTGGTTTTCTCCAGCTTGTTCTCTCTGCAGTCAGACCGGCCCCTCCCAGTCTGCCTGCCTTCGAGGCCCTTCTGCACAGCACTCAGCCTGAAGACAAAGAGGCGGGCATCTTTCCCTGGTGACAATGGGAAGAGGGCAGATTAGATGGTCAGATAACAGGACCTGGAGGAGTTCCAAGGTTGGACAGCAGGGAACAGGGCAGGAGGTGTTCTGAAATTCAATACACCCCACGCCACCCTTACTCACGTATCATGGATGCGCCCCTCTTTCCTCCACTGCTCTGCCTCACCCTGAATAAATGGGCCACCAAAAGGCCCCAGTACTGACACTGGGAAAGAAACTGGGGCCAAGCCTATGCAGTCAAACCCCAGTGACCCTTGGTGTAGGCTGAAGAAGGCCACTTGTTTCCTCCCTCCCAGAGCATGCCACCGAGGTGGTACCACCTTTGTCTGCTCTGAGAACCAGAAGGTCCAGAGTCTCCAGCACATGCATCTGCTTCACTGGCAGAGTTCTGTCAAACACAGGCACGGATGGAAGGTCATCTGGAAGAGAAAGCTGGTTACTGGCTCCTGCAACTGGTTATCCAATCCCACAACCTGGTTATCAGCCCCTGCAACCGTCCTGTGCTTTGCAACCCATGACAAGTGCCTGCTGGGGAAGGGGCCTGGTTCTTTCTAGGTAAGCAGGAGCAGGCTTCTAGAGCTCTCACAAAGTCCGTAGGGCAGGTGAACCCTGAGCACTGTGTTCTCAGCTCAGGTAGAAGCAATGATAAGCCCTTTCCCAAGGCATCCAGAACTCTACAGGGCATAGCAGCAAGGACTTGAAAACTATATTCTTTTCCTCAGTGATCATCAAATAAAAATCAACATCTCTCAATCCCATTTTATTGGAGTTGTACCAAAGGACTGAACACTCAAAGTAAAAAAAGAAAAAAAAAAAAAAAGAAAAGAAAAGAAAAGAAAAGGAATAAAAACATCCATTTCTCTTAAATGTTTTCTTATCTTCATGTACCATTTGAAAGTACATCATATCTTAGATCATTTTGTATATTTCTCAAGAAAGCAAAATTAAATTTTCCTTTTTGTATTTAAAATGGATACAGATATATCCACCCTATCCTAGCATGCCATGGGTCTGCATCAACAGTAGTTTGCTTATAAATTTTCAATATTTTTCCATACAGAAAACTGAAATCTCCTTTTTAGATAAAAATAAAATAATAGAAAAATATCAATTAAGTTGTGCAAATAATAGGAAAAACTAATATAAGTGTAAATGCTCAGAAAGATTTAAGGTCTAACTGGATTTAAAATGTTGCAATTACACACAGGATTTGTTTTTAAGGTTATTTACTGGGAACTTAATGGCTAATAATTACTTTGTCTCTGGGGGATCCCAGTACACAGGGGACTAAAGAATGACTTAGGGTGTTCCATAAGCCAGAGTACCAAGCAGAGGTGAACAGGCAGAGTGTAGTCATTTTAGGCAGAGGTGCCCAGCTCGTTCTTCATCTGTATTTAGTCTTTAAGGGCTCTGCTGTGGGTTTGGGTTGGTTTGCTTCATTATAATTTAGGTGCAAGGGGCCCTAAGGATCTTGCCTCTTTCAGAAATCCAAGTGTAGCTGGGAGTCATCCTTCCCTGAATGAGATGAAAGAAGGAGCAGGATTGATAACCACCCCAGGTATTAGGTAGTATGGAGGGGGTCTTCTGCTTCTGCTGGCCTGGGAGGCTCTGATTTGTCACAGCATAGAGGCTGCTAAACTCATATTAGGCATATGGCCTGTCTCTAGTTCCCCTCAATCACACAGGGCTTTCCTCCAGTTCCTCTTTAATTCCTGGGGTAGATGTAAATTTTATGACAGCTCAGCAGCCACTTTCCTTCCTCCTCTACACCAGGCCTCCACAAAAAGGAATCGATTCTTAGGGTCTTTGTAATGCTACCGGTCACACTTAATTACTCAGAACATGAGATGATCACTAAAAAATCTACCACCATATTTGGCTAAATAACTAGAATTATTTCATTTTGCGGGATAACTGCAGCATCAGCAAGGGCAGATCACACATTCTAAGTGCTTACTTCTTGCTAGACCCTCATGCTTGGAGTTTTGTCTGTTATTTAATTGAAATGTTCCCGTGACCTCATTAGGTGTGGACTTGTAAAATTCGCATTTAACAAATGAGGAACCTCAGAGATGTTGAGAATGTGTCCACTCTTTAACATGTGGAGCCATGAGTGATGACAGAACTTCATTTTACATTGAAAACAGGTCCACTGCACGCTGCATGCCAAGCTGCACACAGAGCAGGTGAGCATTTATTTCCCATCAACCATTCTCAGAGGGCTGAACAGGTTTATACACAGCACAGGAAGGCAGAGCAGTGAGGACAGAAGAAAGGAAAAGGTGGGTTTAATGGCTGCCAGATAATTTTTTCCTTCCTGTAATCTCTGTATGAAGACACAATCTTTCAGAGTCAGCTTTTCTATTACTGTAAAACCCAAATGCATGGCAATAGCATATCTAGTCAGTACTCAGGTCCTTTCAAAATAGGTTTTGCTATACTAGAGTGCAAAGGACCTTAATTTTTAACAATGACCTTGACAGGAGCATACTCTCAAGGGGTAAATCTAATGAAATTAAGCAAAGGCTAATGGGATATAGTGGAACTCAGACTGAAACGAAATGGACAGATTCATTCAGAGATGACTCATAATATGATTAAGTGTAGACCGAAGAAGAAAAACAAAGAAATTGGAGAATTATGGCACAATAAGGAGTACTCAGCAAGCCTCAGGGTTATTCTCCTTTTTAGCAAAAACAAACAGGGAAGAACTACTGCATAATCAGGACTTGAGAAACATGATCTGTGTAATAAATCTAAGCTGGTGGTGGATGTCTACAGCCACCACCAGATGAAGACGACTTCTTCCAGGTTTGGAAGAATAGAATTTCCTAGAAAATCACAATAGTCATTATGCCTGATACCACTGTCAAATTTTAAATCTATAACTATGAAAATTTCAGAAAGGGTTTTGGTAATCTCAATTTGGATTTTACATTTCTAAAAAATAGAATTTCTTCTGATTTAGGTAAGCCTTATCAATATTCATAGTGAAATATGTGTTTCATTCCCAAAAAGGCAAACAGAGGACCTAATGCTCTTTTAATCACAAAGTTTTTTTAAAAAAATATTTATTTTTTAGGTGTAGATGGACACAACACAATGCCTTTACTTTTATGTGGTACTGAGGCTGAAACCCATGTCCCTCCCATGCTAGGCGAGTGCACTATCGCTGAGCCATAATCCCAGTCCCTAATCACAAAAGTTTTAATACTTATTTGCCCAGGACTATGTTTTCGGAAATCTGTGTCAAGGTAGAGATGAAAACATCAGTGGTGTTTAATTTAGTATTAATGGAATGCAGTTAGTGGAAAGAACACTGGACTAGGATCACATTTGAGTCCTGGTTCCAGATGTGCCACCCACCAGCCAGTTGTGTGATCTTAGACAAGTCTCATTTCTTCATCTACAAAACAGACTAAAATGAGCCTTTAAGGCCATTTTTTTTTTAATAAAAAAAATTTAGTTGTACTTTTGGCAAAATCTAAGGATTTTGTTAACTTTAAGCAAATTCCTAAGAACATAGTAAAGGTTACAGCTGTCATTTAGTAAACTGCTACTAACGTGTGCCTGATACACTTTAAACACTTAACAAAGGTTTAACCTACAGCCCTTACAATCCTCTCCTTGCAGTTGTAATCATCATCCCCAAAGAATGTCATCAGTTTTCATTATTATAAACCATTTTTCAGCCTCTTTAAAAAAAAACTACCCCCCACTTAGAGAAACTCAAGGCTCAGAGAGGTTAATTTCCTTTTTCTTACTTTTTTTCCTTTTTTTTTTAGTGCTAGGGATCATACCCAGGGCCCTGCTTGTGTTAGGCAAGCACTCCACCACTGAGCCCTAGCTCCAGCCCTGGATTCTCTCCAAGATCACAAAGTTTCTAAATTAAGGATTTAAAATATGAATAGATGAATTTAAAATGAGCTGCCTTTTATTAAATCTGTTGTAGATATGATTAGATTACGGGCACACGATCAAGACACACAGCAGAAGTATCAAGACAGGAAGCCCCGTAAGCACTGCCTCTCTCTAGCTGCGCTCCAGCAGGGGCCGGCACAGAGCAGTTACTTCATGTGCTGAGCAAGGGTCTGAAGGAGGGAGTAAAGGTCCTGCCAAAGGACAGCAGGATGCTGTGCTCTTAGGCCATCATGTGAATCTCATAGTGGCGGCTTTCAGGTTCTCATAAAATGGCAACCTGAGATTCGACAGTAGCTTCTGTGCAGTCTGAGGTGCTGTCTCTGTGTCTATGGCTGTCACTGAAGCCCCAGGAGGTGACCTGTTGCCAGAGTTTAGCTCTTTTTGTCATTCATTAGGAGTCTGGAATAATCGAAACAGGCCTGTTGTTGGAAGGGGCCACACTGTCCTAGAGTCCACATCCCCCTCTTTCGGAAATCTCCCCTCCTGTTCCCCAGCACTCTAGCCCACGGCAAGCTCCAGGTGGCTGGCCTGTTTCAGGGTGCTCTCTTCCCAGTTTGATTTTCTATTGAGTTGATCTGCCTCCCTATCAAAATATTTGTTTCTCTATCCATCAAAAATGGTTTATCTAAGAATCTTACCATTTCTTTTGGACACCAAGCACTTTTTAAATTAGAAACTTAAAAAAAAAAAGGCTTTGCAAGAGTAAGTTCCTGAGAGAGTGGCTCTATATTTTCTGATTTAAGATAAAATGCTGGGACCAGGATAAGTATTGGCTGTATCGGAGATTCTTACATTTAATATCCATGGACTAATGAGAGATGTGGGAAGGAACCTAAGGCTCACTCACCCTCCAGCATGCCTGGTTCAGGATATACACCCTCTGCTTGCCTTGAAAACAAGGTATTAGTTTTATAAGGAAATCAGACTTTGCTAACACCCCGGTGGACCATGCATTCAATGGGCTAAAGAGAGTTGATTGGGAGTCACCCATCTTAGAAGTACTACGAGTCCCACAAATAAAGACATTTGTAGAAGCAGCTACTCACTAACCATCCACTAGCAAGACGCCAGCGTCAGTGGAAACCAGCAAGGCCTGGCCCCAGGGATCTGCGCACACAGCTTCGTGAGGGAAATTACTGCAGAAACACTGGGGCTCCCAAGGCTGCGAGGCAACACAAGCATCGGAAAATGAGTGCACCAGGAAAATACATGGCAGCCCCCAGGTGGAAAGGACAGAGAGCAGACGCCTGAAACAGCAACACAGATGCGCCATGGGAGTGGTCACGCCAAACCCTGGTTGCTCTGGGGTCTGGACTCAGTCATCTTCCTCAGGAGGAAGATCTCCTTTCAAATCCATATGCAGTGGGAAAGCAGTGAATCCACATTTCTGGTGCCATGACCTGTCCATGTGATAATGACATTTCTGGGACAATCAAAACATTGGTAATATCTCAGTAAATGGTTTTCTTTAACACCTGGAGATTGGGCCACTTGGCACTTTTTTCTTTTTCTTTCTTTTTTTTTTTTTTTAAGAGATTAACATTAGTTCATCATAAAAGCAGGTACCACATAACTTCAAAATTGTGATTCCTGTGTTGCTGATTCAGTAAAATCATTCAATCATGCATAATGCAAGAATTGATATTATCTTAATATGAAAATGCTTATTGATCAATAAGGCTACAAAATCTTAAAGAAAAATATAATAATAATCTGTTGCCAACAAAATGACTCCTGTTCCCCCATGTTCAAACTGCATGAATTCTTCTTTGAATCTTAGTTTTATTTTCATTTTAGGCATAAGGAGTTATTATTCTCAGACATAAGGGCCCAGTGTGGTCCACCTGTGTGTGCACACACAGTTGTGCCTGTAAGTACCCAGTGAAGCCATGCTCGCACCCTGAGAGTAGAAGAAAGGCTTTCTGGACCACCTTTAGAGTCCTGGGCACTGAGGGTGGACATTGTATCTTATTTCTAGCTCAGAGGAGAAAAGCATGCTTCCCCTTTAGGAAACCCACAGCATTGAAAAAGAATATCCTAACTGCTAAGATAGACCTGCACTGTTCCAAAAAGATTGCCTAAAGAATGTGAAAACATTTTATAACCTGAAGAAGGGCTACACAAGAGCATATCACTAATTGAAGTGGCATTTCCCCAAGAGGAGTTCTGGCAATTCTGAGCTTGACACTTGTAGCAAGAGGACATGAAAAAGCAAAGCCAATACAAATGTCATCCAGGAGACAGACACAGAAACCAGTGCATGAGATAACACTGAGAAAGAACAACCAAGTCTTTGTTTTCGGACCAAAGGACACAAGTTGGGGATACTCAAGGAGAAAGGGGTTTTCACCCTAGGATCTGGGGGCCCTAGAGGATCCATGGGGACTGAAGGAGATCTGTAAAACCCCAGAACTTACATCTAAAATGTTCTGAATGTGCCACTGACATTTCAGTGTATGTGGGTGTCCATGGTGAGTCTGTGTTCTCAGAGTGCCAGTGACCAGGAGATCTCAGGAATCACTCTCAAGGCATGGAGTGTCAGTGATTGACTCAGATTCAGCCACACAGAGGCTCTGATCTGAGTACGGGCAATGTTTGCCCATGCCCCAGACCCCTTCTCCCAGGCGAGAGGCTTGTGCAGATTTTGTGGAGTGGGAATGTGGCCCAAGTGCAGGACTTCTGGGGGGCTCCTCTGAGAATACCAACACAGATCATGAAACAGTGGATGCCCAGGACATTGACAAAGCCCAGTTATTTGGAAACAGATGGCTCTATGGAATAGCACGAGGGACTGTGGCTTCTGCAGTGCCAAGTGACAAAGTTAGTGGGGTCCTCTGGAGCAGTGCTTCTCCAAGATGGCCCGTGGCAGGTTATAAGCCAACCGCAACAAGGAGGTTGCTCTTTGTTGTTCACTAGTGAACAAGTTATGGGACAACAGACCTTTTTTAAAAAAAATATTTTAGTTGTTGATGAACCTTTATTTTATTCATTTATTTATATGTGATGCTGAGAATTGAACCCAGTGCCTCACACATGCAAGGTAAGCACTCTACCACTGAGCCACAATCCCAGTCCTATATCTAAGAACTCCTTAAGTATGTTATTGAATTTTCCTGTAATTTGGTATTTACAAAGTGCTTGAAAACACTGTTCTATTCTATACAGAAAGAGACAGTGGAAATTTCTGCTCCTTGGGAAAGAATGCTTTGCCATGTACATTGTCTGAAGTTGTTGGTGGTTTTTGGGCATCCACTGCATTTGAGCTCATCATTTTTCTAAAGCAAACTTTAAAGTATACAGGCTCAGATCATCTGTGTCTTTATCACCTACATAAATATCTCCTTAATTCTTTTGCTTTTATAACGAATGCTTCTCTAGTGATGTACCATGTGACACTGTTCCATTTAACTAACTTACTTATTCAGAGTGTAATTAAGAACTTAGCGTATTGTTTTACAGTACAAAAGCATGGATATGGTAAGCGCACACTGCAATTTGTTTTTCTTTTTTCCTGTTCTATTTTTATCACTTAGTTTTTCCCCAGGGAAAGTGAAAATAGAAAGTCCATAGACCACAGGGGTTTCTGGCTGGTGAACCATAGATTAAACAGGGGTTTCCACCTGTCTCCTCTGCGTAGCAGCCTCACCATACCCTGGGAACTAGTTAGAAATGTAACCCTTTGGCCTCTCCCAGACCTAATGGGTCAGGAACTGGGGGTGATTCATACACACACACCAGCGCTGGGGAAACCCTACTCCAGGGCCTCTCTGTTTAGAGGGCGCTGTGCTCATAAGAGATGTCCACTCTTGGCCCAGTCCAGGCCTACTGCATCAGGACCTGCAGTTGGTTAGGATGGCCAGGTGTCACACATGCACAACAAGTTGGAGGAGCACCGCAGGACTGGCCTGGCTGACTGCAAGAGTCCACAGTGGAAACCCAGAGGTGCTGCCTGAATGATCTGGGCTTTCCCTGGGACTGGGTAGGAGCAGAGCTCTTCTTTCTTCCACCCCAAGGCCTTTTCCAAAGAGTCTCAATAACTTTACTGAGGACAAAGAAATTCACAGTTTAAGTTGAAAGTATCAGCAACTCACCTCTTTTTTACAGATCCCTGAAGTGGCCAAGCTTGATGGGGCATCCCCTCTCACAATGGACTTCAGTTTTAGAGCCTTATGGGACAGAGATCTCTTTTAAGTTTGTTATCAGGCAGCAAAAGAAAAGCAGGATAAATAATTGAGATTTGAAAATAATGTGATATTTTAATAAGTGGGAGTGACTACAGGTTCATCTACTGACTCATCCCTAATGATAAAGAATGAAGCTCGGGCTGGGGATGTGGCTCAAGCGGTAGCAAGCTCGCCTGGCATGTGTGCGGCCCGGGTTCGATCCTCAGCACCACATACAAACAAAGATGTTGTGTCTGCCGAAAACTAAATAAATAAATATTAAAAAAAAAAAAAAAAAGAATGAAGCTAGTGGGACAGGGTGAAGCCCCGGTCACAATGACCTGGCCCAGATCATTTCAGTTTGTTCATCTCTAAGAACTGTGATTTCTAAGCCAGGCATGATGGCACATGCCTGTAATCCCAGCAGCTCTGGAGGTTGAGGCAGGAGGACTGCAAGTTCAAAGCCAGCCTCAGCAACTTAGTAAGGTCCTGTCTCAAAATAAAAAAGGGCAGGGGATGTGGCTCAGTGGTTAAGTGCTCTTGGGTTCAATCCCCAGGATACAACATACACAACCCCCCCCCCCCCAAAACCCCCTGTGCTTTCTTAACTGTGAGCATTGAAAATTCAGATTCCCAGGTCCCTTTTCAAACCTGATGGCTCAGAATCCCTGAAAGGAGAGGCCAGGCATCTTTAAACAAGGACCGATGCACCTGTCTTGGAAAAAGTGATCTCTCCTCCAAGATCCTTGACTGTGGGTCTCCTTCACCCACCCCCACCCCCTCGGCTTGTGCCCTACTGCCTGTCAAACCTTATCTTAGCTGGCAGTCCCCCTGCCCCTGTTTCCCTGCTGGGATGGGGGATCTGGGAGGAAGCTTGGAGCTGAAGAGCGCTAGTATCACATGGGACTGAGGCAGAGGCAGCATGAGTTCCTCCAAGGCCTGGGACACGGGACAGCATGACAGTGGCTTCATGGAAACAGAGTGGACATTCAGGCTTCCTGTGAGCAGAACTGCCACTCTGTGCTTCCTCTTGCCATGGGTGGGTCAAGGTACTTTTCCCAAATTGGTTCCCTACTCTTCAGAAAATTCCTAGGAGGCAGGCAAGTGGTCCCTGCTCCCTTGAAAGGAGTGCTGTCCTCTCACCGATACCTACAGGGAACTATAGCTGTACACTCAAAAATCTCACTCATGGCTCCCATGGCAATCCTAAGAGAGATCACGGAGCTGTGGCGACGGCAGGCAACATAAATGCTTCTGCATGTGGGTGTCTGCTTTGGATGTCTTGCAGAAGAGGTCTCAGAGTAAAACCCACCTGCCCTATTCTGACAAACTCTGCCTGGCGGGCCTCCTCTTTCTTCCGGGCTGACTTGGGCGATTCGGGTAAGACATCACTGAAAGACCGTCTATTAAGCATGTTCTGGAAAAACAAACAAACAAACAAACAAAATAAGCTGTGAATTCCACAAGCAGTGGTCAAGTCCCACCCTCTGGCTTCTCTTAATGCACAGACCTGTTGCCCAGATGGTTCTATTTCTACCCTCTGTATTTATGTATTCATTCAATAAGCAATTATGGAGCACCTGTGTGCCAGGTCTGTGTCAGACTTGGGGATGAAGTGTCCACAGGTAGGAGCCCCCCACTGCATAATGGCTGAGGATGTGGCCTTTGAGACCAGGCAAACCAGAGGCCCCTTGCTCAATGACTTATTAACAGTGTGACTTGGGCCATACGCTGCACAGCTCCAGGATGCTGTTCCATAGAGTGGTGCCTCAGGAACACAACACTGAATTCTACAGGACACTACCCCGGAACTACACCTCCGAGGCCCCATGGGCATGTAGGGTAAGTGGTCAGTCTTGAGTCTGTGTAGTTGACACCTGTCTCCCAGGTGTGTTATGAGGATTAAATGAGATGGCACATGTAAGGTGCTTAGCACAACTCTTGGTGCATACTAGGCCAATGCTACAGTCCCCTCTAGACCATGGTGAGAGAACCGGGTACCCTCACCCACTCAGCAAGCACTGACTGAATGCCTACACCTCTGCCAGACTTGAAGGATGTGGCAGACACTGTCTCTGTCCTTGTGGAGCACAGAGGCGAGTGGGGGTGAAAGCTAGTAGCTAATGACATGGTTAGCACAGGTGACCACTGCTATGCAAGGCAAATCTCTGGGACACAGCAGAGCATTTTATAGGACTGGCTAAGGGGACTGGCTTCTACTGGAGGGTTGGGGATGCCTGCCAAGGTGGCAATACCTCAGCTGAGACCTGAGGGGCATCATTACTCATTGGTACCTTCCTTGTCCTTAGGGGGAAAAGGAATTGATAGATTATCAAGTCAGCCCTTCAGGGTCCTGGTTTCAGCCAGGCCGACTCCCTGAGAACTGTTACAGAGCACCAGCCAAGAAGATGGCAAGGGTACTGTAAAAGGACAGTGGTCACATCAGTTCCTTCTGATATCCTACACTTCAACTGGGTGAGAGCCAGACACCTTTATTTTACCTACATTATCAGGAATAATTATTTCTATAGGAGTTCATGAATGAATACACAGATTCTAAGGGAATTCCCCTACTTGTCCTGTGTTTTCTTATTAAATAGGGAAATGTTTTAAACAGTGATGATGTTATTCTGCACTAATGAGTCTCTGACCCTGGTGAGCTCACACGTGCCCCTGAGGAAGGGCTAGATCTCATCAGTGTGGACATACCATGGACTAGGAAATATCTGGCACTAAGGGGGTTTTTCAGGAAATGAAAATGCTAGTTTCAGTGCTGATTATGAAGCAAGCCAAGAAATCTTAGAAAAGTACTCCATTTCTCCCTTCCATCCCCATTTTTGCCCAATTGTTGGCTGCATGGCATAGAAAACACTGAGCAGTTTACCAAGGACAACACCCCAAAAAGCACTCTCCAGTGCCCAGATGTTGCTGACTGACATTTACAACCACCCCTGCTTGCACCCTGATTTCCACAGGCCTCAGCTTTGTGAAAATGCCTTCTCATGTTGGCACTCGACACCCCACTTGTTGTGTCAGCTGCAGTGGCTGCGGACAGGATCAAGGCGACACCTGTGCTTTAACTAGGGCCACATTGCTAGGACTATGATCTCAGCTCACACCCCACAGGAGGGAAGGAAGACCGCGGGCCAAGTACCTTATGCAAATCTGGCATCAGGTCCTGGTGTAAAGATCGAATCAACATGTCCAGAGTGCGCCGACGTTTCTGGGCAAAGGTTGGGGTTTCCAAGGTGGCTTTTTCGCCGTTAATTACTATGACAAAGAGTAAAAAGGGGATTGCAAACATCAGTAGCTACTGAAGAACGTTATTCTCAAGAAGACCCTTCACAGTGAATACCACCTACCTTCCCAGTACTGGTATTACCATCAATGTGACTGTCCCTTCATGGAAGAATACTAAAAACCCTCTAAATGTCTCTGTGCCAAGACATGCAGAGTCCATAGGCATGTCAAGCTTGGCTTTCTTGTAGGACTTCAAGCTTTTACCGAAATACCTCTTTAACCAAATACCCATCAATCCACCATGCATCTACCCACCCATCCAACACAAGGGGCCAAACCACCAGATGTCATTCCAACAAAATGCAGCAAATATATAACAATTGTCTCAACAGAATACTGGGATTCTTAGCCTAATGGAAGTTTCTTCTGGAAAGAAGTAGGGTTTTAGTGAATTACAGACACTAAAAGCCAATAAAGTAGAAAGCGCAGTCATGTATTAGAGCACAGAACAGGAAGTATGAGCTCAGGAGTCTGAAGTCAAGGCAGTTTTGGGTATGGGTCCTGGCTCTGCTACTAGCTGTGCATTCTCTCTCTCTTTTCTAGTACTGGGGACTAAACCCACAGCCCTGTGCATGCTAGGAAATCACTTTATCATTTAGTTGCATTCCCAGCCCTCTTTAAAATTTTATTTTAAGACAGGGTCTTGCTAAATTTTCCAGGCTGGCTTTGAATTTACTATCCTCCTGCCTCAGCTTCCCAAATAGCTGGGATCACAGGTGTGCACCACCACACCCAGCCTGGCTGTATATTCTTAAGCAAAATTTTGAGCTTCTTGGGGCTTCAGTTTTATATATATATATATATATATATATATATA
>NW_026000051.1:4456629-4558408 GCF_001458135.2 Marmota marmota marmota
ATATATATATATATATAACCTAATACAATAAGTATAGACATATTTTTATGGGTTGTTGCCATTTAAAATAAATAACACATATAAAGAGTTAGTACAGGTTTAGGCAAATTAAACTGAATAAATATTAACTATTAGTTGTCTCATACAGGAGGGTCAAAGGAAGGTCAGTGTTTATAGATTGAAAAATGGAACTCTGGGGACACCTATATAGGATCTGTATGCTGGGGACAAACTGAGCTTATGTGGGCAGAATCAATCTCTCTCTTTCTTTCTCTCTCTCTCTCTCACCAGGGATTGAACCCAAGGGCACTTATCCATGAGCCACATCTCCAACCCTTTTTATATTTATTTAATTTGAGACAGGGTCTCACTAAATTGCTTAGGGTCTCACTGAGTTGCTGAGGCTAGCTTTGAACTTGTGATCCTCCTGCCTCAGCCTCCTGAGCCACTGGTATTATAGGAGTATGCCACTGTATCAGGCAACATATCTCTTAAGAAATTTAAATTATGTGTGTAGCTATTATTTTCACTAATTAGGTGACTGGGGATTTTTTTCCTTCCTATTACCTTAGAAAAATCCATGATTTGTTTTAATAGACTAAGAGAAAAACCAGGATTTTTGTTGAAATTCCACTTCCCATTACATAGGCATTTTTCTACCTGGCCTACTTCCTTCCTCTTGCTAAATCCTCTTTAGAATTCAAAGTGCCTTCTGATTCTAGGGCTTCTCCTATTCTGTTAGTTCACTGAGTCCTCCTGGTATTCCTGGCCCCAGGCTCTGTCCCTGCAATGTGCCCTCTCTACCACCTACAGCTTCTTTGTTCTCTTCCTGTCTACCTTCCATATGTTTAATGTCAGATCTGTGGAACCTCTCATTTCATTTCCCTCCAAGTCTCTGAGGAGCCAATGAGTCACTGCTGATTGGCTCTATTTAAATGGCTGGATTCAGGGATGCCCTCTGTCACCACTTCTATTTAACACAGTTCTTGAAACTCTAGCCAGAGCAATCAGACAGATGAAAGAAATGTAAGGGATATGGATAAGAAAAGAAAAACTCAAATTATCACTATTTGCAGATGATATGGTTCTATACCTAGAAGATCAAAACATTCCACCAGAAGTGTCCTAGAACTAATACATGAATTCAGCAAAGTAGCTGGATATAAAATCAACACCTGTAAATCAAAGGCATTTCTGTACATCAGTGACAAATCTGCTGAAAGTGAAACTTGGAAAATCACCCCATTTACAATAGCCTCAAAAAAAAAATACTTGGGAATAAATTTAATGAAAGAGGTGAAAGACCTCTACAATGAAAACTATAACATGCTAAAGAAAGAAATTAAAGAAGACCTTAAGATGGAAAGATCTACCTTGTTCTTAATAGGCAGGATTAATATTGTCAAAATGACCATACTTCCAAAAGCACTATTCAGGGGGCTGGGGTTGTGGCTCAGTGGTAGAGTGCTCGCCTTGCATGTGTGAGACCCTGGGTTCGATCCTCATCACCACATAAAAATAAATAAACAAAATAAAGATATTGTGCCCATGTATAACTAAAAAAAAAAAAAAAGCACCATACAGACTCAATGCAATTCTAATCAAAATCCCAAATGGCATTCCTTATAGAAATAGAAAAAGCAATCATGAAATTCATCTGGAAAAATAAGAGACCCATAATAGCCAAAGCAATCCTTAGCAAGAAGAGTGAAGCTAATGGCATTACTATTTCAGACCTAAAACCATACTACAGAGCAATAGTAACAAAAATAGCATGGTATCAGCACCAAAATAGACCTGTAGACCAATGATACAGAATAGAGGACACAAAGTCTAACCCAAATAACTTCAGTTATCTTATATTAGACAAGGGCACCAAAAACCTACATTTGAGAAAAGATAGCCTCTTCAACAAATGGTGCTGGGAAAACTGGAAATCCACATGTAACAAAATGAAATTAAACCTTTATCTCTCACCATGCACAAAACTCAACTCAAAGTGGATCAAGGACCTAGGAATTAAACCAGAGACTTTGCACCTAATGAAAGAAAAAGTAGGCCCCATCATGTCGGATTTAGGCCCCAACTTTCTTAATAAAACTCCTGTAGTGCAGGAACTAAAACCAAGAATCAATAAGAGGGATGGATTCAAACTAAAAAGCTTCTTCTCAGCAAAAGAAACAATCATTGAGGTGAATAGAGAGCCTACAGAATGGGAGCCGATCTTTACCACAAGCACGTCAGACATAGAGCACTAATCTCTAGGGTATATAAAGCACTTAATACAAAAACAAAAACAAATAACCCAATCAATAATGGGCCAAGGAACTGAACAGATACTTTTTCGGAAGCTGACATACAACCAATCAACAAACATGAAAAAATGTTCGACATCTCTAGCAATTAGAGAAATACAAATAAAAACTACTCTAAGATTTCATCTCACTCCAGTCAGAATGGTAGCTATCAAGAATACAAACAATAATAAGTGTTGGCGAGGATGTGGGGAAAAAGGCACACTCATACATTGCTGGTGGGACTGCAAATTGGTGCAGCAATCTGGAAAGCAGTATAGAGATTCCTTGGAAAACTGAGAATGGAACCACCATTTGACCCAGCTATCTCACTCCTCAGTTTATACCCAAACGACTTAAAAACAGCATACTATGGGACACAGCCATATCAATGTTTATAGCAGTACAATTCACAATAGCTAAATTATGGAACCAACCTAGATGCCCTTCAGTAGATGAATGGATAGGGAAACTTTGGTATATGTACACAATGGAACATTATTCAGCATTAAAAGAGAATAGAATCATGGCATTTGCAGGTAAATGATGAAGCTGGAGAATATATTGCTAAGTGAAGCAAGCCAATCCCCAAAAACTAAAGGCCAAATGTTTTCTTTGATATGAGGATGCTGACTCATAATGTCGATGGTGGGGGAGCATGGGAGGAATGGAGGAACTTTAGATAGGGCAAAGGGGAGGGAGGGGAAAGGAGAGGGCAAGAGGGTAGGAATGATGGTGGAATGAGTAGACATCATTACCCTAAGTACATGTATAAGATACGAATGGTGTGAAAATACTTTATATATAATCAGTGTCTTGAAAAATTGTGCTCTATATGTGTAATATGAAATGAATTGCATTCTTCCATCATGTATAACAAATCAGAATAAATTAAAAAAAAAAAAGAAAAAAAATGGCAGGATTCCACTTATGAGTTGGGTTCCAGTGTTGCTGAGCAACCCTCTAACTAATCTAGTTTGTTAAAGCACCACAAGCCCTGGTGGCCTCAGCCCTCTGCAGACACCCTGCCAGAGTGCTTACCTCCAGTGCCTAGGCTCCAGGGCCCTAGGGCTTGGTGCTGCAACGCCTGCTCCCTGTTGCTGGCTGTTTCTTGCTCTCATCTGATCCTTGGGCTTTGAACCATATGGACCCACAGTTTAAATCAGGCAGATTTTCAGATGTTTGGTTTGTTTTGAAAACTCAGAATATCTGGTAACACGGGCTCATGCTCCTGAAAGGCAGCAGCTGGCTGGAGCAGGGGCGTTTCTCCAGTCTACAGCGGCTCCAGCTCCCAATGCTCCTCACTGTCCTCTGCTCTACCCCTCCCTCATTCATTTCCCTCCCCACCTCTCTAGGCATTTGAGTTTATGACCTCTGTTCCAGCATTCAAAGAAGGGGCACAGACACCGGAAAGGAAGAGATAGGATCATCATCTTTTTCAAGCGGTCTGTAGTGGGTTTTTTTTTTTGTTTGTTTGTTTGTTTCCAATGAGGGGGAGTTATTGCCCTTACACCCTGGAGCAGGCTAAAGAATGGGTAATAACAATTCTGGGGCCAGCTGGGACCATGAAGGAGCCTGGCCAACATGTGCCTTACGTCTCTTATTCACCAGGGTAGAGGCTGGAAATCATGAAAGGATCTCTGCAAGGGGCTGGAGGGATTCTGGAAGGTAGAGTGGTTATCAATTGTTGGCTAAGACTGGGATGTTTCTGGTGACTGGAGTTAAGTGACACTCATTCTTTTAAGTGCCAGCTACATGTGCAGACCAGGGAGCTTCTGGTGGCTACTGAGGGAAGATTCCTGTGCAAGGCCAAGAAGAACGAACTGGGGAGATAGGAAGTCAAAGGAGGGACAACTTATGTCTGGCCCTGGCCCTGGCCTGTGGGATCAGTTTTGGTCAATTTTTTTTTTTTTTTTTTAAAGAGAGAGTGGAGAGAGAGAGAATTTTTTTAATATTTATTTTTTAGCTTTTCGGCGGACACAACATCTTTGTTTGTATGTGATGCTGAGGATCGAACCCGGGCCGCACGCATGCCAGACGAGCGCGCTACCGCTTGAGCCACATCCTCAGCCCCTAGTTTTGGTCAATTTTAAGACAGGAAGAGGAGAAGCAGTGTCAATGAAGGACTCTGAGACCTTGAACTCAATATTGCTAACTTGGGGCCAGGTGAGATGGACACAGAAGAGGGTTCAGGAGCTTTTCCAAATGCTCCTATCTACACAGCAATAGTGACAGAATTAGGCAGACCATGTTTGTAGGTGGGCAGGGATGAGAGGCAGCCAGCAGAGCAGTTGCAGTGCCCAGCGTGCCTGGCAGAAGGCTAGAAGTGGCCTCTTCACAGGGCACAGACTGAGTGGTACTGCCAGGGCCCTGGGGCTTGCAAGCTGCACTTCCATGAAGAGGTGCATGAGTAAGCCAAGAGACTTGTTTCCGATCACCAGAGACAGACCTCCCTGGCCTTCCAGAGAGGGTGACCAAGGGACACGCTGGGTGTGGATATTTGCATGGCAGAGCTCTGCAGTCCAGAGGATGGGGACTCAGAGTGAGGCCCTGGGGTATCATCAGTGGAGCCAAGACACATGCACCTGGGTTAGTGAGGCTTGGGGCGGGCAGAGCTGCCACTCTCTCACAGCCCACTTGTGTGTCTCACCCCTTACCCCTAATGTAATCACAGCCTCCTCCCCTCCCCTGCATCCCACTGTATATGAGGACCCAGGAGGAAACCTATACAACACTGCCAGAAACCAGATGTGTGCTGTGGAAGAATGAATGGAGCCCGGAAATACTTCAACAGTAGGTTTCTTTGCAGCATCCTGGGAGGATTTGGAGAGAGAGATTCTGATGCAGAACAAGTTGCATAAACATTTCAAAAGAGAAACTTACATTTCACTAGCAAAAAGTCCCTGAATTCCTGGTGATCTGTAAACACCGGTGGAGATGGCAAGGGTGGGCCAAAGAGTGGTACACTTTCTTCTGAAAATATTTTCAGCCTACACAGAAAACATTCCAGAATTAGTTGGTTTTTCTTCAAAGATCACCACTATTTTGCCCTTCACTGTGTCCAGCAGCCTCGGCCATGGCCCTGCCCTCCTTTCCAGCTGAGTTGTTTTCAGGGCCATGGCCAAGACTTCCTGCATCCTCTGTGGTCTAACTCATCAGCTACGGATAAGGTCAGACTCCCCAGGAACAATGGCAGTGGTCACCTCTGTGTGCCCGCAGCTTACAGGTGGCACAGCTGGCCTTCTAATACGCAGCCCTGAGTCCGATTCTCCCTTGGCTGCCTGGGGTGGTTCCCTTCATTCTACAGAGGACTGAGGCTCTAATGAAATCAACCCTTTCACAAAGCCTCAGAGTTAACAAGTGACAAGGCTGAGATTCAAAATAATCTATTTGGTCGAAGTTCACACTCTTTTCACAACATGATAACTTTTAACTGTTAATTTTTGAGCACAGAAGGGTAAAGGAAGGAGACAGGAGGCTCAAAAAGAGGCTCAAAAAGAAACATGCACATCAAGAGTATCAATCAATGTCAAATTAACATGTAGACAGATAATCAGAGCAAGAAGTGAGATGAGGCTGTCACCCACCTGTAATTGTCATTTTGCTGGTCATACCTCACTAAGGCAAAGATATCTGTGGGGAGATGGTCAAGGAAATAATCAACAACCCTGGCGCTCGCAGTTGACAGCTTGTGCTGTGGAAAGTCCTTGTGCAAAAGGCTCTTGCCCAGCCCTTCTGTGGTTAGGGCTCCTAAGGTCCTCGGGTTAGGACAGAACTGTGGCTTCTTTACAGGAGAGCCCCCTGCCTGGTCCAAGCATCTGTGTGCACCTCCACTGGGAAAGAGCTGCGTCTCCAAAGCTGTCAGGAGAGCAATGTAAATAAAGATATGAAATGAAGCAGCCAACCAAGCAGAGAGAGCAAACAAGACCCCAGCATGAAATTAGTCATATATTTCATCTCACATGTTCGAGAGGAAAAGCAATTTAAATGTTTCCACTATACACCTTCCCTCTCTCTCTTGGCTTTGGTAGACAAAACAAGATAGAACAAGCCAATGTGGCTGGTGACAGCTTCTAAGCAGAGTCTCCCGAGCTTGGGCTGGAGCCTGCCAACCCCAGAATAGAACAACTGCTGGGGGTGGAGCTCCACGCTGGAGTGCTGGTTCCATCCCCAGCATTGAGAAAAAAAGAAGAGGGTGAATTGTACAGTGTGTGAATTATATCTCCATGGAGCTCTTTTGAAAAATCAAAATAGCACAACCACATCTAGTGGCCTCCTCTATCCATGCTCCACTAGCTTCCCTCTCCCAGCTGGCCACAAAGCCACCAGGCCCTTGGCATTTCCCTTCCCTGGCTGGGTGGAATAGAATTTGCATTAACAACTCCTGCTGTCCTTTCCAGAAATGAACCTGCTAAGCCCCAAATATAAAACTTACAAAGAAGGGAGAGTAAAACAAAATTGACTTGGCCACTTAAAGCCACCTCACTCCCTATCCTGGGGTGCACCTGGGAAGTTTTCTGCTATGTCCAGGGACTTGATGCAGGAAGGAGGTGATATGATTCCTAGTTCAGTGGTCAGGGGAGACAGTTTTAGCAAGCAGGGATGAGGATGGGGGAAATCTATAGCGCAGGTGGAGGCAAATACCTGTTTTCCTCTCTTCCTTCTTAGGAGAAGTCTGGAGGCTTCAACTTTAAACACTTACTAATGTGCTATATTTCAGGTTCTAAGGGATAAGGCAAAGCATAGAGATGTCTGAGTCCCAGAGTGCCTGTCTCCAGATATTTCTACTGGAGTCTTCAGGGAACATGAAAAACTAGGTAGCATTTATCCTGGAAATGCCTGTTGGTTGCCCTTTACTTACAACCTGTGGGTTTCACTGTCACAGCCTGTGGCCCAGAGCAAGTGGGCCATGATTAGTTATCATCTGGACTGGCTGAGTCCATGCTCCCTGCTGTCTGGCCAAGCTGGACTCAGACACTGCAGGGGACGTCAGTCTCATCACAGGAATTTGCTAGCACTATGAGATGAACAGTAATTAGGGGAAGCAAATTAAAATATTATCAACTCACTTCTCAGATTTTAAGAGGTGGTAATGTGGCAGCTATGGTCAAACTCAGAATCAACCAGGCACAATGATTTTGGCTTTTTTTTTTTTTTTTAACTTACAAATTTTGATACCTAAAGAAAAATTACTCAGATACCTAAAGAAAAATTCATTACCTATCATTCTTCTAATTCATTTATTACTGATGGGTGCAGGAAGTTTCCCTCAGAAATCAAGAATTCTCTGAGAGCTAATCTATCCATGAATTTAGTGGGGGCAAAGGAAGAGGCAAAAATGCAAAACCTTGGGAAAAAACCCCAAAACTGGGAGTCTCAGACCATAGCAATGAAAACATGTCACTGCAATGGCACATGCCTGTAATCCAAGCAGCTCAGGAGGCTGAGGCAGAAGGATCACAAGTTCAAAGCCAGTCTCTGCTGAGGCCCTAAGCAACTTAGTGAGGCCCTAAGCAACTTAGTGAGACCCAGTCTCAAAATAAAAAAAATAAGGGCTGGGGATGTGGCTCAAGCGGTAGCGTGCTCGCCTGGCATGCGTGCAGCCCGGGTTCGATCCTCAGCACCACATACAAACAAAGATGTTGTGTCTGCCGAGAACTAAAAAAAAAAATAAATAAATATAAGAAAAAAAAATAAATAAATAAAAATAAAAAAAATAAAAAAGGAATGGGGAGCTGGGGATATAGGTCAGTTGGTAGAGTACATGCCTCGCATGCACAAGGCCCTGGGTTCAATCTCCAGCACCACAAAAACAAAAACAAAAAAGGACTGGGGATGTGGCTTTGTGGCTAAGCACCCCTGGGTTTAATCTCCAGTCTCAAAAAATAACCCCCTCAAAACAATAAAAATCACGTGAGTGATAACATTTGTGCGAAGGTCAATAACTTCCAGTGAGACTGCTAAACCAGAGCAGTCAACAGGCCCAGGATACGTGTAAAGTGAGAGCGGATCATGGAAGGCTTGAAGGCGGCAGAAGATTCCTCTCCCTCCTGGAACACAATGGTGACAATATCGTTTCCAATGTGGCGTTTCCTTTCCACCTGCAGTGAGCACAAACAACATCACTGAGAAAGCTGCTCAAATATGGCAGAGCTGAAAAACAGGACGTTGTATAACAATCTACAGCAGCCAGCAGAGCCCAACCCTCAGCTGACCTTGACTGCTGCCTCCCATTTCCCTGCCCATCTCCTGACTCAGGCCTGTACTTCCTCTTGTCTACAAAAGCCTCCTGACCAGCCTCCTGGCCTCCATTCTCTCCTCACTCTTCTGCCCTATTAGGTTTATCTTTATTCATCTCCTGAGCTGGGCACTGAACAAGGGGGTGCATCAGAATCCCCAGGGGAGGAGCTCAAACATTCATATTACAAATGCCTTAGCTAGTTTTTCTTTCTCCCTATATCTCCAGTCCTCCTTAGCTAATTCTGAAGTACACACTTGGTGAGAACAATGGCCTACCAAATTTGACCTATCCAGAATGATCTTCTAGACCCATGGCTGATAAGATTCTTTTCTGTAAAGGGTCAGAATTTAATGTTTTCAGCTTCAAGGACCATGTGGTCCTTTCACAGCCAGGCAGCTCCTGTGGCAAAAGCTGTCACAGTGCACGAACAAGTGAGCACAGCTGTCACCAATACTGCTGCATTCACCCCAACAGGGGCTACTGCTCACCTGTGCCCTAGCCTTTGCCTGTTTGGTCAATCACAATGCCTCCCTGTTCCTCTGGATCCCATGTGTCCTCAGTTCTGGGTTATGGGGGACTACAGATGGAAACTCATTCTTTCTCACGCCCCTTACCAAGAGGTGGTTCACCTTGAATATGGCTGGCTGGATAGTGCAGCGATGAATAAACTGTCACAAACGTAACCCTAAACTGGTGCCCAGTCCAGCCTCCAAAAGGAGAGTCTGTAACCCCAGCAACTTGGGAGTCTGAGGTAGGAGGATTGCAAATTCAAGGCCAGCCTGGGCAACTTGGTGAGAACCTGTCTCAAGATGCAAAACAAAAAGGGCTGGGATGCAGCTCAGGGGTACAGTGTCCCGGGGTTGAACTCTGAGTGAAAAAAAAAAAGGGGGCACCATAGTTTCTGCTGCCTCCTGTTGGAACATGGAACTTGTGCAGGGGGCCAGGAGGGCTGTGCCACCTGTCAGTAGTGAGCCCTGCTGCAGACAGGAGAGCGCCCCCAAGAGGCCATGCAGAGGCCCCTGAGAGGCCCTGAGACTTCAAGGACGGGAGCAAGGACAGATTCCCAGCATTCCCATCTAGCCTCCAAATAACTCCAGCTCAGCTGCCAGGGGACTGTCTCTGAGGAGGCTCCCTGAGACAGCAGTGGAAAACCTGCCGGCTGAGCTGTCAACTTGCAGGACCATGAGAGGTTGTGAATCAGTTTTCTCCAGCTGGTAAGTTTAGGAGTGGTTTGTTTTGTGGCAAAAAAATAAATACAACAGGGCCTTGGCTTACCCAGTTTATTTTGCCTTGTCTCTTATTTCTTTTCTTTTTTCTTTTTTTCCAGTACTGGGGATCAAACTGAGGGCCTCATGCAAGCCAAGCAATTGCTCTCCCATTCAGTACCAAGCCCACATAAACCTCATTATCTAAGCCCAGACAAATTACACTTTGCCCAGGAAGCCTCCCTGTTTCTGTTAGATGTTGCCTTCTTTGTCCCCTGGTGTCTGTAGAACTTTCCTGATGCCCTTCCTTGGGGCGCATGACTTTCTGTTTTGCACAGTAATGTTTGCCCAGGCTTCCCGGAATCTTCTCTGCACTGCAAGCTCCTGGAAAAGAGGGCCCCTGCCTGATTCTTACAGGATATTATGGGGAAATTAAGGTTTAGAGAGCATCTCCAAATTTCAATTTAATTCAGTGCAAAAAGTAATTATTAGCTGGGTGCAGGGCACACACCCAGTGATTCAGGAGGCTGAGGCAGGAGCATTGCAAGTGCAAGGGCAATCTTAGCAACTTAATGAGGCCCTGTCTCAAAAAAAAGGGCTGGTTATGTGGCTCAGTGGTAGAGCACTGCTGGTATCTAGTACCAAAAAAAAAAAAAAAAAGAAAGAAAAGTCATTATTGTTGGCAATGATTTCTTAGGTATGACACTAAAAGCACAGGAAAAAAAAATAGTGTCTGGGGATGTAGCTCAGTAGTTGAGCTCTTGTGTAGCGTGCACAAAATGCCCCGGATTTGACATCTAGTACTGGGGGAAAAAAGAAGATGATAGATAAATCAGAACACATCAAAATTGGAAACTTCTGTAAACCAAAGGACACTGTCAACAGAGTGCAAAGGCAGCCCAGTGGAGAATGGGAGAAAGTAATTGCAAATTAGATATATGATAAGGGTTAATATCCAGAATTTATATTAGAAAACTCCTGCTACTCAATGACAACAGCAACAAATCCAATTAAAAAGAGACAAACAACTTAGATATTTCTCCAAAGAAAATTTATATGTGGATAACAAGCACATGAAAAGGTGGTCAACATCATGAATCATTAAGGAAGTATAAGCCAAATGAGGCCTCACTTCATGCCTACTCTGTGGCACCTGAAATAACAAAGGTGAGGAGGAACTGCAAGCTTATGTGGGGCTGACAGGAATGTAAAATGGGGCAATCACTGTGGAAAAGGGCATGGGTGCTCCCCCCAAAACATAGATTTACCATATGATCCGGCAGTTCCCCTTTTGAATATATACCTCAAGAATTAAAAGCAGGGTTCGATTGGGTGTTTGTATATCCATATTCATAGAGGCATAATTCATCAGAGCCAAAAAGTGCAAAAGAACATAGTGTCGACAGATAAATGGATAAAGAAAATGTGGTGCATACACACAACGGAATATTACTCAGCCTTGAAAATATAGGGAACCCTGACATATGCTTCAACATGGATGAACCCAGAGTACATCATGTTAAGTGAAGAAGCCGATGTAAACGGACAAAATTATTATTCCATTAATATGAGGAACCTTGGGGCTGGGGTTGTGGCTCCGTGGTAGAGTGCTTGCCTAGCATGTGTGAGGCACTGGGTTTGATTCTCAGCACCACACATAAACAAACAAATAAATAAAGGTCCATTAATAACTAATAAAAATATTTTTTTAAAAATATGAGGAACCTCAAGTAGCTGGGAGACAGGAAGTAGAATGGTGGCCATCCGAGTCTAGGGGAGGGGAAAATGCAGAGCCATTGTTTAATGGGTACAGGGTTTCAGTCTGAGAAAATAAAAAGTTCTGGAGATAGACGGTGGTGACAGTTGCCTACTGATGTGAAAGTCCTTAATGCCACTGAACTGTACACAGAACAGTGGTTACAACGGCAAACTTTACATTATGCATATTTTACCACAATGAATATCAGTCATTAATGCTGGGGTTGTGGCTCAGTGGTAGAGTGCTTGTTTAGCATGCGTGAAGCACTGGGTTAGATTCTCAGCACCACATAAACATAAATAAGTACAATAAAGGTATTGTGTCCATCTACAACTAAAAGTGTTTTTAAAAAGTCATTATTAATTCATTAACTGCTGAATGAACAAAATGTGGTATAAAGCCATACTATAGAGAATTATTTAGCAATTAAAAAGGGATTTTAATAAATGCTACAATGTATTTTCATTTATAGGAAGAGTCCAGAACAGGCAAATACAGAGATAGAGAGTAAGTTCACGGTTACCAAGGTAGGGTGGGAGAGGAGAGCTGAGGGGAGAGGGCTTCTCTTCCAGTGATGGAAAAGTTCTAAACTGACTGCTGGATAACCCCGCAAACACACTAGAGTCTACAGAGCTGTGTGCTCTAAAGGGTGAACTGCATGGTATATGAGTTAAATAAATAAAATAAAGGTACTGTGTCCATCTACAACTAAAAATATTTTAAAAACAACAACAAAAAAGAGTCCCTGAGGTTAGTTTCGGAGTACATTTGAGCAGGTCCAAGGAGGCACGAGGAGGCCTGCTGGAGGGCTGGGAGAGAGCTCAGCGGCCTGGAAAGCAAGGCGAAGGCCCCGAGCAGGCCAGGTTCTCCTGGGAGAGGAAGAGGGAGATGCATGTGATGGGATGCAGGAAACAAGGGGAAAACGAGAGAAGGAACAGGGTCACAGAGGCTTTCCCTGGTGGAGTGGCAGCCATGTGGTTTGGGAAATGACCTGACCTGCATTTTAAGGCTCACTCTGGCTGCTGGACTGAGATGCTGGCTTCAGGGGACAAGGGAGAGACAGGGAGGCTACAGCATGGTCCATTTGAGAGGTGACGGTGACGAAGACCAGTGTGCCGAGCGGCCACAGTTTAGATGAGTCTTAAAGGTAGAATAAGTGGGATTTCCTGCCAAATCAAACGTGGGATGAGATAAAAGAGAGGAGCTGAGAATGATTCCACTATCGCTGCCCTGAAAAAGGAGGAAGAGAACAGAGCAGGTGTGCAGAGCGCCCAGGGCGCAGCCCTGGAGTCCAGGGTCAGGGCATCCTGCTCAGCGGGTCAGGCTTCCCGGCCCTAACACCTCTCTAGGTTTCTATTTCTCACAAATCTGAACAACCGTCCATGCGTGTCAGTGATGCTGCCTCATACTGATGCCTTCAATGCGGAAAAGCATGAAACAATCTCCTAAAAAGGTCCATGGAACCCCAACCCCCAGCCTTTGTCATGTCTGAACTGGAGAATTTCCCCCTGAAAATGGCCAACCCCTGGGGTGGGCAAGAAGTGTACAGGGAATTTCCCAGCATGGTGCTGCCCATGCAGACGCTCAGGGTTAACCTGCCGCGGCCCAGAAAACAGCACTTGCCAGCTACCGCATAGGATCCACTGTTTTATGTCCTGGAGTCTCATTCTGAAATGACCAAAGGTACACTGAGGCAAGGCAACACCTACGCAAATCAGTCTCTGGGGTGTCTTGCTGTGGTGTGAGCATGTCCCCCGGAGGCTCATGTGCTGGGAGCTTGGCCCCCAGTGTGGTGTCAAAAGGTGACGAGACCCTTGAGAGATGGGCCTCGTGGGAGGTGATGAGGTCTATAGGTGGGACTGACATTTTTTTTTTTTAATGTTTGCTTTCTTATGCTTTTTTAAAAAAAATTGATTTATTTATTTTACAATAGAATACTTTTTGACATAGAGTACACAAATGGAGCACAACTTCTCATTCCTCTGGCTGTCCATGGTTCAAAGTCACTCCACTAGTGTAACCATACATGTATATAGGGTAATGATGTCTGTCCCTTTCTACTGAGGACTGACACTTTTCTCTTGGGAGTCCATTCTTGCTCTTGTGGGTCTTGCAAGAGTGGGTTATTATAACAAGTCTGGTACCTCCCTGAATCTCTCTTGTTTCCCGTCTTGCTGTGTGATTTCTTCCATATTCATGACAGCTACTATGATATCATCTGCCATGAGGCCCTCACTAGAGCTGAGCAGATGCCATTGGCATGCTCTTGAATCTATACAACTGTAAGATAAATAAACCCCTTTTCTTTACAAAGTACCCACACTGGAGCATTTCATTATAGCAACACAATACAGACTAATATGAGTCTATGAAACTATATTCACACATGCAAACACATCTACATGTTCACACACTCATGCACTTTATTACCTATGTCCCTTTATTTCTTTATGGTGATATAGCATCAGTGAGAATAGAGCTTCCAAAGTCTTGTTGAAGGTTTTCAGAGTACAGACTGTAAAAAGCATCCTTAAATTGGTAGCGATATTCTACTATAGTAACGTACAGTCTCAATTCTGTGAAAGCAGTATGGTGCTCTCTCCACATTCAGGTCACTGATGGCTGGTGTTCTCAAAGAGCCTATGTTCACACATACCTGCTGTTTGTTCTCTTTGGAATATGGCAGCATGGTGGAAACATGGAACATGATCTCGTGCCCTTGATACACAGTATAAACTGAGTGTATCCCTGTGGTGTCATCTGCAAAATACAAATGTGCATTTATTGGATGCAGAACCTTCTGAGGCCATAGGGAAATAGCTTTTATCTGCAGATTGAGGAGTAAGGACACAGTGAACACACTCTGAAAGGTCATTCTGGATTATCCACTTGAGTGGAAGCAAAGCTTCTACCCACATGAAAAGACCTCTCTCTGAGCTCACTTGCTGATTCATGTCTTGCCTCAGAATGGAGGAGATCAGGAGAAGTCTGGGCTAAAAAGCAAAGTTTGCTATGATTCCCTGCCTTTCAGTTGCTGAGGCGTACAGGATGAAATCAACACAAGACGACACAATTATCATGTCCACGAGACAAAAGTAAGTGATATATCTGGCAGAATTGTGCAGTGGTTGAAAGCAGGGGCAGACTTGGGTTCAAACTCATTAGCTATATTATTTTCCCCCCAAAGTTTAAGGTTTTGTTTTATGGCATTTTCTTAATTTATTTTAAGCTATAGTTCTTTTGACAAGTCATCTCACTGTTCTCTGGGTCTCAATTTCTTAATTTGAAAATGGGGGATGCTGGGAAGACTGAAAAAGATTATATCCACAAAGTGCTCCACAGAGTGCCTGGCTGTCTTGGGGGCCCCGGGGACGGTAGTCTGCTCCAGAGTAGGGAGGCTGTGTTGGTCCTGGGATGATGAGCTTACAGGCACTTGGGAATTCACCTTGTGCACACAGAACTTGTTCTGGGGAGGCTGGGGCCATGGCCTCCTGCCAGCCCTGTCAGTTCGCCTACTTCCAGCACAGTCCTCACACACCCTGCTCTCAGACTCAGAATCTGAGATGATGCCAACAGGGTTGGTAGGAAGATGGGGCTCCCTGAGGGCCAGGGCACCCAGATTTGAAGCCTGTCACATTTAGGCCAAATGAGCCTCTTACCACCTGCCCCACTGTTCTAAAGGCCTGATTGTGAAGATCAAACAGCGGCACAGGAGACGCACAGGAAAATGACAGAAGTGCTACCTAGACATAAGATCTAAACTTGGATCTTATCTACCATCCTCTCTTAGGCCCCACCCCCAGATCCCGCTCTCAGATGCTCCCAGGAAGTTTTATAATCCCAGATGCCACCACCACCAACGTCCCCAGGCCAGAAGCCCAGATGCTGTGGGGGGTTCTTTCTTCCTTTCACCTCCCACATTTCAGTCCTACCCCCTCTGCCTTGGAAAGGGCTCTCCGGTTAGTGCACTCTTCTCCCTGCCAGCTTGCTGCCCCCCAGCCACGGCGGCCACCACCTCCTGTTTGGACTGTGGCAACCACCTCTCCACTGGCCCCTCCTCCTTCTCCATTCAGACCCCTGCCCAGGGGACCACAGACTTCTTGCAGGGTCATGCTACTCCCTTCTCCAGTCCACAGGGCATCCTTCCTGGCCCGTCTGCTCGCTCTAGTAATAAAGGGTTTCTCTTAGTTTCTAGAAGAAGTCACATGCTTTCCAGTCTCAAGGACTTCACTGATATTCCCCTGCTGGGAGTGCTCTTCTCTCCTTAAGACACTCCAGCTGCTGCCACTTGTCATCCCTGCCTCTTACTGCAAACATCACTTCCCCAGAGAAGCCTCTCCCAAGCCCCCAGATTTGGCAAAGTGTCCCAGCAGCATTCCGCTCCTTAACTGCTGTAAGTACTTAGTACTAAGCTATTTGATTGTTAGCTATTTTCTGTCCATGTGTTCAGTGAACTCTAGGCTCCTAGAAAGGCAGGGCCCATTTTGGTTTATCTACATATGTACTACAGTCCTGGTACACAGATGGTGCTCAATAGTAAGTACAGATAGGCATCACTTAATGATGGGGACATGTTTTGAGAAGGTGTCCTTAGCTGATTTCATCCTTGTGTGAACCTCTTGGAGCATACTGACACGAACTGAGATGTTTTCAGCGTCACTAGGTGATGTGATCTTGTGGGATCACTGTCACAGATGTGGTCCCTCATTGATGGACATGTCATGATGTGGTGTGTAACTGTATTTATGAGTAGATCATGACTACTGCCACCTCCTAGAGGCTGTGAGGCTGACTAGTCTTGCAAAGCTCAATGGAGGCACTGAATATGTCCAGTGACCCTTGTCAGACTAGATGTGATGCTCGACTCCTGTCCTTTGTCTCTGGTCCATGCCTTCCCTCATCTTGGGTATAAGTTCAAACATAGATCAAATTGATTAATAAAATTCTACCAGCTACAACAAGATAAATCAAGAAGCAAGCTTACTTTTGGTGTCCAGACCGCCACGGTAGCCTGTCCAGCCCTTGAGAGTGATCGTGTCACCCAGGAGATTTAAAAATTTTTGAAAAGCTTCACTTCCAATTTCTGCAGGAAGAGGCAAAGTATGAACAGAACGGGGGTGCAACCAAGCCCTTGTTTTCTAACTACCACTGACATCACTTGAAGGTTTTGAGGCACTGCTGAGGTGCGCAGCATGAAGCCACCTTCCCTCTTCCTGGTCCGTGAGGAAGTTTCATAATCCCAGGAATCAGAGGAAAGGAAATTACCAGGAAAGAACCAGATGAACAACCTTACCACTGCCAGATCACCATAGGATCACCATGTTTAGAATTGCACTACTAATGAAAACATTAGTAGTGCTTCCACCAATAACTAACAGGTATTTCACACGAAAAATGATTAATCTCAGGAAGAAGACACCATCGTATAACTCTCCCCGCATAAAAGTCACAGGAAAGTTTTCCGCTGCAGAATCAAATTCTCCAAATCCATGTGCTTTCCCACTTAGACTGTATCTCCAGTGCCCAGAGCAGGGATTGGTAGAAATCAGGTGACCTGTAAATATTTGCCAAATGAATGAAACTGGGCAACAATTGCCCTACAAAATTTACCCTGAAATTTAAAAAAAACCTGTCTTCTTGAATTAAAGACTCCAATGAGTTCAGTTTCAACTGTCAAAAATGCACCAAGGCAGGATGGGTTTCCTGTATGCAGAGGGGGGGTGGTGTTCACATACCATTGCTGAACATCTCGTCATCAGTGAGCTGCCCGTCTTTGGCAAAAAGAACCCCAAACTTGAAATTCACAGAGCCCTGACAATAAGAAAACAAAAGGTGTGGAAGTTAATTTTACCATCAGAGTGTGCACGGTCCTAAGATGTCACCAAGCTGGACACTTGGAGATTCCTTCCTCCCGTTCGAATTTTGACAATGTGAATGACAATAATTACATTATTTTCATAGGTTTTTAAAATTTAAAGATGAGACCATATGCTTCTATATGTGCTAACTCATTGGCAATCTCATAACTAGTGGCACCTGCAGGATGCCAGGTCCATTTTGGGGCAACACAGAGCTCCAGATAAATGGCCACAGCAACTCATGGGGCTGGCACCATCTTCTAATCCACCCACCCGCAACAGTGCAGATCCCAGTCAGCAAAGGAGAGCTCATTGTCATTCAAAGCCGAACATAACAATCTTAGGCTAATGTCTTGTGGACTCTTTTAGAAACAGAATGGTGGGCAATTTATACTAAAAGCTCATTTTCCCCAATTCCTAAAGATATTTAATCTGAACAAGTCACAAAACAGATGTGCAAGGAAAAAAAAAAAAAGCCAAGCAAGCAGTCACTAGTCCAATGTGCAGTCTGCCGTCCTCGACCTCAAACAGCGAGTTAATAAAATTGGATCCTGTGGACATGACAAATACCAAACGAAAGAGCAGCTTCTATTGGAAGTGAGGAAGACAGGGGAAGAGGTCAGAGAGTGAGAAACAGGGTTTCAACTCTGTTTTTTTTTTTTTTTCCCTAAAGCTGGGCAGTGAGTTTACTGATATTCATAACATGATTCTCTTCACTCTTTTGCATTCCTGAAGTGTTTCATAATTAAAAAAAAAATCCCACTGTTGGAAGAGAATCAGTTCCCTGCACAGTTGTGTGACCCACCACTAAGTGGGGAGTTCTTGGTGGTCAATCAAGGGACAGACAAGGAACAAAGTTGCAGAGCCCTGCCCAATGGGTCAGAGGTGGAAGGTCAAGGCAGGAGCAGGATTTAGGACAATGGAATCTGGGAGCATTAAGAATCTGAAAATCTTGGAGTCTGAGGTTATGCTTCTCAACATTTTTCTGTCCTAACATGCCCACAAGTCAGATTCACACCCACCAGTGACAGTGGTTTTCTACACAGAGGCAGGAAGAAGGAGGATGCTCTGGCCAACCCCTCCACCTGAGCTCTTACCCAGCCCCCGGGATGGCAGCTTGTTCCCAATTATGCAAGTCTTGGCTCAAGCAGCAATTTTCAGAGAAATCTCCTAGGACAAATCTCCCTGGAGGCCACCCCTTCACTCTTGGGACAGAGCCGCACACCCCACTCATCCCCACCAGGGCACCCTTCGCTCTGTAGCTCTTCTAAGGAACCTGAACATTCATTTCTTTCCACCACCAGAGCCCCAGTACCTGCAGGAGGGATCACATACATTTTACTTTCCACTGAATCTGCAGGGCTGACCACAGGTGCCAGGACCTGGAGGTGAATTCATGTGAATGTGTGTGTAATAAATGAGAAGAGACAAACCTGGTCAGAAATCACTCATTTTTCACCAGCTGCCTCCGGGTGATCATCTCTTCCTTACAAGCCAGTTTTGGTCAGTTTCTTAGAATTCTGTCAGGGAACTCTGCTCACTTTGGGTTTCTACAGTTTGCCGCTTTTCCTTCATCTATTTTAGAAGTGATGACAGCTATCCCTTGTAAGATGCTGTAACTCTTCCATTCTTGGGAGTCCCTCAAAAAGCATCTGTAGCAATTTGGATTCTAACAGATGGCCCCTGTGGAAATAACTATGCAGGGACAGAAGCAGCGGCTCTCTAAGTTGAGCAGTCATAGGGATGCCCTGGAGGGCTTGCTAGAATAAAGATTGCTGGTCCCACCCCTGAGTTCTAAGTCAGCAGGTTGAGATAGGGCCCCAAAGTCTGCATTTACCAGGTTTTCAGGAGGTGCTAGTGCTGCTGTCCAGAAGCCTGCTGTGAGAGTCACTGGACTTCAGGAACAACAACAGGCTGCCAAAAGCCCAGGATTGGGTCCAGCCAAACTGGCAGCCAAAAAAAAAAAAACCAGGGGAAAAGGGTCAGGTCAATGATCAGAGCTATGGGCCATGAACTAACAGCCTGTTAGGATCAGAAGGGACCTGTAGTCCCTGGAGGCCACCCCTTCACTTACAGACAGGACAGGGAAATCCAGGGAAGCAGAGACTAGGTACTAAGTGAACAGTAGGGGGCAGATCTGGAACTTGGGCCTCCTGACTTCTGACCACAGCTCTTGCCAATGTCATGCCACTGTCTTCTCAAGACGATTATGAGTTGAGCAAAGCTGAGAGCTACAAGCTGAGCTGTGGTTTTCAAAGCTTTATGGGGCTGTTCTGAGGCTGGCCTGCTACCAATTCTCTTTGCTGAGGATCCCTCTTGCTTAGGTGGAGACCCCAGAAAGACTGGTGTTGCAGGGCCTTTTTAAGTCTTCATCACATGGTGTCAGGGCCAGATTGCATAAGTACAAAGTCTGTAGGGCACAGAGGGTGCAGGATGGGGATGTTTGTGCATCTGAAGGCACAGGATCTTCAAGATCACTTATAGGCAGAGAGATTATGCAACCAAGTTTTCCAAGACAGCCCTGGCTTGAATCTGATTTGCCTGTTGTTTGTTTTTTATTTTATTTTTTTGTGGTGCTGGGGATTGAACCCAGCGCCTTGTGTATGCAATGCAAGCACTCCACCAACTGAGCTATATCCCCAGCCCAAAGAGGGTACCAGTTTAAAAGATAAATTATATGGAATCTCCTGCTTCAAATCACCTTCAGATGCAAGGCCCTGTTAAATTCTTAAACTTTCTTATAGGTTCTTTTAGATACTTTGGTTTTTAGAATTTCCCAAATGATGTCCATGACTAACATGGAACTCTCATCTATTTCCAGAAATCAGGGCATCCCTCAATATAGTGACTTCTCATATTTGAGGAGTGTGTTGATCTGGGCTGAACTCACCAGTGGATATTTTCCAGTTTTTGTTGTTTTCTGGTGCTGGGGACTGAACCCAGGTCCTCAAACATGCCAAACACACCCTTTCCCAGAGCTACACCCCAGCTCCTATCAGATCCTATCAGAATGAGCCACTCAACAGAACACCCTTAGTGCATCAAGAGGCTGGCTGCCATTTGGAGCACTAGATCTTGAAGGATGGAGGCAGCTTTCAAGGTCCCAAGAGCAGACCTGGGCTCCAGAGAGAGGTGACTGCTAAAGGGAATCTGGGAGCACTCGTTTGCTTAGCACATAAGTCCTGCTCAGACACAGAGACAAGGTCACATTTTTCATTTCTACTTGTATGGAACTTTTAAAAAAGTTTAAGCTTTAAACTTCATGAAACAGAACTTCCCATGCTTTGGAATTAATAGTATGTTAGGAATTATATTTCTTCTGCAAGAAGTGAAGTATGAGGAGAAATGAAAGTCCCAATGATTCCAGAAGAATCTTTTGGAATTGAGAAAGGATGGCCTTATTCAAAACTCCACACCTTGTTTCTCCTGTCTGGACACGCTCTGTATTTCTAGGATTCCACTTGTCCCTACAGTTCTCTTGCTATCCCATGTGTATTACAGCACAAGATGCCATGTTTTCTCCTGGGGGTGCCAAATAAAACATGGGTTTTGGGACAGTGACATCCCTTTATCAAATAGCTAACCTTTCAGGAACATCATAGGTGCTATTTACTAACTTTTTTCCTGCCCATCTTTACAGCTTATCACTAGAATAGGCTAGAATTGGGATTAAAAGATACCAACTGATCTTAGCTGAGAAGCTATAGAATTGAATCAGAATGCCTGGGTCACACAGCTCTCCAAGAAGCTCAGAAGGACCCAACTATTGCTCAGATCTCTCCAAGTCACCATAACAGGGCACTCTTGCTGCTTCAGGCAAGTATTCCCTTAGAAAGGAAATGACATTGAGAAACAGAGATCTGGCCTTCATAGTTCAGGCCAGAGAAGATTGGGATGGTGGCAGTTCACTAGCGTGGTTGTGGTGGAGGCAACTGAGAGGTGTTTGTTTTGGGGATATTTATGCAGAAGTATCAACAGGATGTGCTGATGGATTAGATATGGGGTGTAAAGAGAAAGATAGCTATTAAAGATTTCATCAAAGTTTGTCTGAGCAACTGGACAGATGAATTACCATTCATGGAGGAGCACAATATGCCTAAATCATCATTTATTTACTCATCTGCCTGTTGATAATATTTTGGACATCTTCTTCTATTAGATATGTGCTTAGAAAACCCAATGTATTCTTTTAATATTTTTTAGTTGTTTATGGACCTTTATTTTATTCATTTATTTATATGCAGTGCTGAGAATCAAATCAAATCAGTGGTAGACAAGTGCTCTACCACTGAGCCACAACCCCAGCCCCCAACGTATTTTTAAACAATGGGGCAATAGGACACAAAAACATGCAAATAAGTCAGGGATCTTGTATATTTAGAATCTGCTTAATAACTAATGTACAAACATCCTCTTTTAATGTAATAGAAATTAAAGCCTCATTACTTACTTTGATCACAAGCAGACTAAGTAGTTTGATTGCTTTTATATCTTTATAGCTAGCAGCATAGAAAATTCTGAAGTATGCCTTGACCAAACCCCTCAGTCCAGTCTTCCTGTGGGAAGGACCCACACTGTAGACCCATGCAGAATCACCCGGAGGGGTGTCACACTGACACACAGGAAGCAGAAATGGCCAAACAAAGGCTCCATAAAAACACTCACCTCTTGTTCTTCAAGAACCAGCAAGTCCTGTCAAGTAAAGGTTTCAAAAGTTACGTGCATGTGTAGGGTCTCATTTGATTTTGGCTTTCTATGGAAGCCGAATTTCAGTTAACTCACAGTTTTGCATTAAAACATTTTGAAAATAACAAGTTGTTTATGGATCTTTTTTTGGGGAAACAAAATAAAACAAAACTATGACCAAAGGCAGGAGCCAAGAATCTTGGGTTTGTCCCCTGTAACTTGCCTGACCCTAGGTCAGGTCGTCTCCTAAGACCCTCTCCTATGAGAGGCCTGGAGCAGCGACCTTGAAGAATCCTGGCTTTAGATCCTTGCTCCATCATGTACTTTAGTGTGTTTGGGCACAAGATATTTAGCCCATTAGGGTCTCTGTTTCCTCACCCACTGCCCAAGGATAACACCGTCTTAACTCTGCACAGGTTGCTGTGTGTGGAAAGCCTGGTATGCAGCATAGATACAATCAGCCTCTGATTTCTTTCCTTATTATTCTCAGTCACTCCATATATAAATTTATAGACTAATTACATGGGAGAACTTTTTTTCACAACTTCTAAAAAAGTAGATACTGGTTGATAAGTGGATAGCAACACCAAAGGCTCTGGCAGGGATCAGTGGGTGAGTGGAGGTGGGGGAGGACAGGCCTGGTGAGCCATTGCTGCTGTAGGGAGGACAGGAGGGAGAGAGCCAGGGTGGCAGTGGAGGAGGCTGAAGGGACCCTCACCCTCCTTCTTGCCCAAGAGGAGAGGAGCTGGGTTCACTGGAGACCTGGCAACTCTGAAAGAACTCTGCAAGGCACACAAATTCCCATTTTATTTAACAGGAGGCCTTTTTCATTCAGAATTCTGTGATTTTGGTTACTTCTAAGTTTTGGGAAAAAATAAAGTTATTATGTATTTTTTCTCATTGGGACATCTTTATATTTGCATGTCATCATGCATTTCATTGCAAAGTTCTCTTCCCACAGTTTCTTTAGATCTTCTCAAGTAACCTGTGAGCTGTTCAGCTGTTCCAGAATCCCAGGGAAGGGTCTGAGTTAAGGTCACGAGGCCTGCCAGTAAGAACTGGATCTGGGGCCTTCTCTTAACTGATGTGGGGAGTAAGACAAGGAGGCGCTCATGACTCGGGCTTCCCAATTGCCAAGATCCCAGCAAGTGTCAGGACTGGGCGTTTTGCCACCAGTCTCTGGCCTGGTAACGGGGGCTGTCCTCGGCAGCCAGGCTCAGAGATCAGCTTTAAGCAGGAATCCTGCTGAGCTCTGAGGAGAGGGTCTCCACACTCAGCTACTACGGGGACGGGGGTGGGGAGGTGTCACAGGCTGCCAGGTTACATTTATCTTAAAGTTTCCTTATTTCAGATGACATTTCTTCAGAAGCAGGCACTCCTGCCATGTGTTCCTGCTTTGCTAAAGTTTACTTAACACGATTCAAGATTTTAAAATATTCTTGTTCCTAAAAATTTCTTGTTCCGAAAGTATGGGGCAAGGGATGACAGAGGTGGGCAGATGGCTCTAGACCTTTCTTCTTGTCCCCTTTTACTCTGAAGAAGAGAGAAAGCAGATGGGGAGGGCCGAGCAGGGCAGTCTGTCAGCCAGAAGCACCACAGCTGGCTCTGGGGGTTTTGGGGCCATCTGGGGGCAGGGATGGTGGCAGGATCACACCCGGGCTTGAAGAAGGAAGGGTTAAGACTCTGTATAATGAAGTGACAAAGGCACAAGGGTAATGACATATTTGCAATTCAAATGTGCTATAGTCACTTTAAAGCATGTCATGGCTTAAAATTGCTTAGTTTAACCCAATGCACCTATTTTTGTCTGAGTTTTCTCCTAAGGCTGCAGCAGGGTACAAATACTATTTTAAACATTAAATCAAAATAAAAGATATGAAAATTCAAAACTCTATATATTTGAGGTAAGCAGGGCTGAGAGCCAACGATCTTATCCTCAAGGCTAACCATGCCTTAGCTCAGGAATGCACGCCAGGGTGCTCTGCTCCCACCAGGCCTCTCGCTCTGGCTTATTTCCCCAAACACACAAAGCACGGCCCTCATCACCCTCAGACCCCACTGGCTCCCTGTCACCCCCTGAACAGAACTCAAAACTGCCTCTCAGCTTCTTCCCTTGTCACCCAGCCCCTGCGCTTACAGTCCCTTTAATCTCCACTTTGCCATATGATTGGTGCGCTGCTTATTTCAGATGACATTTCTTCAGAAGCAGGCACTCCTGCCATGTGTTCCTGCTTTGCTAAGGTCCCACTTAACACAATTCAAGATTTTAAAATATTCTTATTCCTATAATTGTGAAGAGAACTTTTTTCAGAACTTCTAAAAAAGTAGCTACTGGTTGATAGGTGAACAGCAACACCAGAGGCTCTGGCAGGAATCAGTGGTGAGTGGGGAAGTTTTCAAAGCTAAGATGATTTACAGCTGCGAGACAGAAGTGTGGCTGGTATTTTCACATGAATCTTATCTAGATTATGACTGAACTTTTATTGCCCCTTTAAAAGTCCCTAAGAGAACAGGATAGCTTTCTGGGGACTCTGAATCCTCTGATACTCAGCACAGTTCTGAATGAGTAAGAGCACATGGTCATTTTGTGTTTCATTAATTAAAAAAAAATAGTTATAGATGGACACAATATCTTTACTTATTCATTTATTTTTATGTGGTACTGAGGATGTAATCCAGTGCCTCACACATGCTAGGCAAGTGCTCTACCACTAAGCCACAGTCCCAGCCTTGTTTTATTAATTTTTAAATATCTCTTTCACATTCCACATGATTCTGTATCATTCAGGAAGAGATTAAGTTTTAAGACCTTTCTGAACAGACACTTTACTGGTTCATGGGTTGAGGACCACAGCTCAGCGGTACTCACTCGTGGCTAGGTGTCAGCACCACTCAAGGAACATCTGAGAAACAGATTCTCAGGCTCTTCCTCAAACCCGCAGAATCTCAGACATGAGGTTCTCCCATGAGGATGTTTTAAAAGCTACACAGGTGATTCACCCTGAACCCCAGCCTAAGCATCACAGCCCTGTCAGGCCTATCCTAACATGGTGATTGGTTCTATACAATTATGAAGAACAAAATTTTTCATTACCTTTTGTATCTCAGGAAGAAAAATTTCTCTAGGGCCTTTCTCAAATTTGTCCAGATTCATGGCACTGAAATAGAATAGACAGAGTGAGCCACAGTGAGGTGGAGATTAAGCAATGTGGAATGAATCTCAGCTCTCCAGAGAAGTTAGATAACATCTTCTAGATTCTAGAATAGCACGGCTGGCTTCTCTGAAGGGCCTGGCACACAGGAGACACCAATTAACAAATGAATGATCAATGAACAAATATGTGAAAGTCACCAAACACCACATTCTACTTTACCTACATACTGTCCCTGAGTGATACTCATATAGTAAGAGTGGGGAGGAATCAGGAACATCTATTTTAGGCAACCTTTTAAAAAATTCTTATAAATTCTTATTTTTAAGAATAAAAATTCTTATTTTAGTTTACTAGATTCTTCTTTTCATGTACTAGAAAAATGATGAAATGTAAATAAGATCAACTGACTTTTTTTCTTACTTTGGTGACTGCTCTACCACACAAAGCAAAATATCCTTAAGAGTACTTTTTAATGTCTTACTTAGGACAAGAAACATGAATTTTCTCAAAGCTAAGTTCCACTAGAGGTAAAACAGGGGGGGTGAACTAGGTGATCTCTAAGGCCCCTTCCACCTAGGATGCCCATATTCATGAGTCACAGGTAAAAGTAAGAACTAATATGTGAAAAGGACTTTCCACACCGGCGCCCACACCCCATTTAGTCCCCAGGAGGTGGGTACTGTTTTGTCCGCTTTAGCTGTGTGTGTTTGTTGCTAGGATAGCCTTGTGCATGGCAGGCAAGTGTTCTCCCACTGAGCCATGCCTCCTTGTCCCCATTTTAAAGGTAAAGAAATCGAGGCTCAGAAGACAACAGGATAACAAAGCCATTAAGGAGCAGAGCGAGGACTTGAACCCAGGCTTAATCTGACTGTAGTATTTATATTTTTGTTCTGGGCCAGGCTACATGGGCAATGACCAAACAGACTCCATCTTACCCTGAAACTTCATGTCATGTAAAAGCTGCTTCTCCCATGGGGAAGCCCTGCCTCTGTACCCATCAACAGTTGCTTAGCATAGCATGTTTGGCAAAGCAAAGTAGCAATTCTCATACAGTGTAAAATTGTTCTCTCTTTGGTTCCCATTTTTCTTGGACAATGTACCCTGTCAGAGATCGATTTGTCCAGACATTAGTAACCGTTCTTTAACTTGTACTCAACTAGGGACGTTTTGACCCATTCCCCCTCCTGCTTATGATTTTAGATCTCATGGTGTTTGCTTATGGTTTTCAATCACAGCAATAACCACTTATGATTAATATGGTTTTGGACTGTAAAAGGTGTTTTCAAACTCCAGGAGGGGGTCGAAGGGTGTAGACTTGCAGCCTGCCCCTTGGCCCCTCAGCTGGTGAATAAAGTTTCCGTTTCCTGCTTTAATATAGACTCGGTGATTAATTGCAATCTTGACTTTTAACGTTTTAATTTCCTTTTAAGTTCTCGAGTTCATGTTTGTAACAAAAGAAGATAAGTCTACTTCTGTTGATGGTGACTGTGGAAGTTTCAGTCTTCCCTGTCTTTAAAACCTTGCTGCAACTTGCTCTGTCTGTGAGTGGTGTACTGAGTAGGGAGGGTGCTGCTCACATAACTAAGTGAAATTCTAACTAAATCAATTCTAGCTGAATTAACTGCCCTGTCTTTAAACAAGGAAGAAGGAGCCAGAGTAACTTCTAGAGAACATCAACAACAAAAAAAGATTCATAGAAATCTTAAGCCAGGACTGGGGTTGAGGCTCAGCAGTAGAGCGCTCGCCTTGCACGCGCGAGGCCCTGGATTCGATCCTCAGCACCACATAAAAATAAATAAGTGAAATAAAGATATCTTTAAAAATTGTGTTAAAAAGAAATCTTAAGTCAATATAATTCAAAGTATTATTCTTGGTAGCATGTTAAAATTTATAGATCCTTAGAAGCAACAAGATAGTTCCATGCTCAACAAAAATGTAACCTCTCTGTTGATACTTCTTTAACTCAGGCTTCAGACTGCTCCAGAAGAAAATCAGAATGCTTAGAGCAGACAAGAGAAGGCCTGCAATCTGAAGATCAAATCAAGTTTGAAGATGGGACATGGAAATTTTACTGTAAATCTTAACCCTTAACTGATGGAGTCAAGTCTCTCACTCCAAGAGACATCCTGGTCAGTCAGACGTGGAGCTATGATGTGCTACCTGGGGATCCTGAAAACCATCTCCCACCACCACCTAGCTGCGGGTGAACAGAGGAAATCAACAGGCCCTGGGATCTGCGTCATCCTTGGCCCAAGTCCTGGGGTCACATGGACTAGGTTTAAATCCCAGCCTGGCAGTTTACCAGCTGTGAGATCTTTGCCAATCCCCTCACCTCTCTGAAGCTCCAGTCCCTAATAAGCAGATGAAGACAACCACAGATGTACTTCCTGGAGCTAGTCACAGGTTTACCAAGAGAACACCTGAAAGCATTTAGCAGAGTGCCGACAAAGGAGCGGGTCACTAGGATATAACATCCTAGCTAGGGAAAAAGGGACAGCTCCATCAGCACGGTGGCATTCCCCTGGGGGGCTGCCACCCAAGCATGGGAAAGATATAGAGGGGGTGGGAAGGTGGGGGTATGGAGAGGCAGCTGGGCAGGGAGCGGCCAGATGTTCCAATCATTTCACTTTCTGTTTGGTGAAGAATAAGCACATTCTCCTCAGAGAAGTTTTTGCTGACATCTGGGTTTCTATTTCAAAGTAGAAAAATGAAAAGAAAAATATTTCTTGATTTTGTTTCTAAGACTAAAGTGTCCAAGTGAATGCACAGAAAAGCATCAGGCAATGAATGTGCTGGAGAGGCCTGAGTGGCGCCGGAGCTGCCGGGCCTGGATTGTGCCCAGCTCCACCCCATGTGAGTTTCAAGCTGGGCCTTCTCTCAGGAGCCTCCGTTTCCTCCTCTATAGAATGGGGGCGAGGGCACCTGCCCTGTGGGGCTGCTGTGAAGGCCTCCTGGGGGATGGGGGGCGCTACACAGTGCATTCCAGGGAAATCCGGTGGTGTGGGTTTCAGCTCATCCGTACTCACCTTAAGATGGACTTCACAGACAGAGTTTTCGTGGGGCTGTAGGGAAGGCATATTTTCTGCGTACCCTGGGAAGTGAAAACGCTGAATCAGTGAGGACTGCGGTGACTCCCATCTCTGAGAGAGCCCTGCCTGGGCACTGGAAAGAAGCTGTGTCTGGACTTTCTTGGGCTCCTTCAAGGGCCATGTTCAGAAATAAACATGTTCTATGCTGGAACGAACCTTGCTCTGGCCTCTGGCATCTTCCACTGTCCCATCACCCCTGCACACTCATGGATTTGAGCACGACTTTCCACACAGGGATCCTCAGCATCTTGGCATTGTGGAGGGGAGCTGAGCCATCTGCCATGGTTAGGCTACGTGTCCCCTAAAGGCTGTGTGTTTAAAGGCTCGGTCACCAGCCTGTTGTGCTATTGGCAGAGGGTGGAACCTTTAAGAAGTGGGACCAGAGAAGGAAGTTAGGTCATTGGGCTGAGCTTCTGAAGTGGACTGTGGGATGTTGGTCTTTCTCCAGAGGTTCCCAGCTGCCATGAGGTGAGCAGCTTCCTCCATCTACCTACTCCTGCCATGATGTGCTGCCTTACCATAGGCCCAGAAGCAATGGGGCCAACTGACCATGAACTGAAACCTCCAAAATTGTGAGCCAAAACCTATTTTAAAGTTGATTGCCTCAGGTATTTTGTTATAGTAACAGAAAGCTACCTAAAACACCATCTGAACCAGAGGAGAAGAGGGTTTATTTGGTCTCTGAGCTGAGAATTGGATAAGCCTCCAAGATCATAAAAAGAAAACAGTCTCCACTTGACAACAAGACCCACATACAAGGTCTCCAACTCAAAGATTTTTTGTGGGGAGGGGGCACCTGGGGATGGAACCCAAGGCCTTGCACATGCTAGGCAAATACTCTGCCACTGAGCTACATCCTCTCCTCTTTTTACTTTTGAGACAGAGTCCCACTAAGTTGCTGAGGCTGGCCTCCAATTTGCTATCCTCCTGCCTCAGCCTCCTGAGTTGGATGTGTGACCATATCTGGCTTCAAAGACTTCTTGAACCAGAAATCATCTGAATCTTCAGAGGTTCTTCTTATGGGAAGAATTTTTGGTTATTTGCCCCAAAGAGAAAGAGGTATCCAAAAGAGAACACTGAAACCAGATGAAACCGGAAGGCTGTAAGTAGCAGCCATAAAATAAAAAATACATATAAGTAAATAAGTAAGTAAGTACAAAGTTGGCCAGAAAACCTCCTGCCCACTGCTCTGGATGAAGACACTGTTACTTCTCACTAAGGTGCAGGCACTTGAGAAAAACTGGCATGCAGTGCCCCAACGTGGTCACCTCCAACTGTTGCACAGAGTACTAATGACAGGACCCAACCCAGTTGGCACAGGAAGGGGGACATGCCAACATTTCTCTGTAGGAAATAATTTCACAAGACTTCACACCAAATAGATTTTCACCCTAAATCTGCTTCAAAAAGAAAAAATTCTGAATGTACCATAAAAGTTTATATAAGGTAAAGGTGGCATATGTGGCTCAGGGATTAAGCTGGACTGGATGTCATTTATTAATTTACTCAACAACTTATTACTAGGGCCCTGCCTATGTGCTTAGCACAGAGCTAGGTAGTGGGATAATGAGGACAGAGAAGACATCTTCCTGACTTCCATGAACTCGGTCTAGTGGGCGAGACAGTAGGAATCGAAGATTTACACATAGAATTAATTATGTGCAATGGTGACAGCTTGGCTCTGCTGGTTTCTGCCTGGTCTGCTACCAGCATGTGGCCTCAGCCATGTCATTTAACCTCCCTGACTTCGAAAGCATCTATTGAGATAATGTACTTGGAGGACTTAGTATAGTGCCTGGCATGTGCTCAATAATGTTAGATTTGATTACTGTTACTACTCCTGCCTTAAATCACTATAAAAAGCTCCTAGCCACAAAACTGTGTGGTGACTCCTGGACATTCTTCTGGGCCTTTTGAAGTTACTGATTTATTGCTCTGTGTGTGTGTGTGTGTGTGTGTGTGTGTGCGCGCGCGCGCGCAGGCGCACACTATTTCCAACATACCATATGTTGTCTTTGAAAAATTCTTCAAGAAGGAAAGGGAAAAATACCAAGAAAAGAAAATGAAAAGAATGACTGAAAGACAGAGGTCAAATATAAGGATTACTAGAAGGGGAATTCAGGAGACAGGAAAAAAAAGCAGCCATCATGAACATGACATAAGAAACTCCCCTGAGCTCAATGAAGAGTTACACCTGCAAATTGAAGGGTTTCCTTTCAGCTCACTCCCCAGCTGGGTGTTTGGAAACTACCACAGGCAGTGGCTGCCTGTCCAGTTAAGTCTAGAGCAGTTTTTCTAAACTGCTAGACTGACAAAAGGGCTGAACCTAAAAAAGATTCTAGAAGTGGAGCTGATGTGGTGGTTGGCCGAACATCCCCTGGGGCAGGAGCACCACAGGGCTGTACCCAGGTAAATGCTGTGGAATTTTTCCAGGACATCTTTCTCCTTTAGCTGAAGGTGGGCCGGTTCACTGCTTTCAGTATTAAAAGTGGCTGAGGTGAATGAACTGATATACTTCATAAAATATAGTTCTGTATTCTCAGAGGCCAAGATGGAGGCAAGTGACTGTGTCTGATTAGTGGTTTATAAATAAGGGAAGGTTACTGTTAAACTCAGAATTGTGTAATCCTGAAATACCCAAACTGAAAGAACCTCGTAGGAAAAGGCTTACCTGAGCCACCTGGACAATGAGGCTTGCGAAACCCTGGACTGGGAATGACCTGTGTGCGAGTCAGGTACTTACTGTTTTCCTCCAAAGAATTGCACGGTATTGAGGGACACGCTGATTGTTCTGGTCAGAAAGGGTCACTGACAAGAAGAAAGGGCTCTTCTCTGCGTCATTTCCGATGTAATTCTGGTGGACTGGAGAAGAAACAGGTTTAGAATCCAAGAGCGCAACTCCTTCTTCTAGGCAGAGAGGAGGGGACCCTGTGGTGGTGTCCAGACTTTCCTACACGTGAGCTCAGGGAATGATAATCCCAAGCCCAACATGGGACAGAACCTGTTCATACCTGATAATCATGCCTGTGACTGGTTCAGGAATCAATCCTGAATCAAATTCCCCTTTCCCTTGCCAGTGACTGGCTCAGGAGTGAACATGTGACCCAATGCTGGCCAATGAGAAAGAAGGAGAAATCTGATAAAGAGATTTCTAGAAAGCCTCCTGACTCAAAAACCTTCTTTTGGACAGATGTCTAGATGTGATGATTGAATTACTACTGAAACCACCTTGTGATCCGGTGGAGGGCCAAGTTGCCACACTAAGGATGCAGAAGCAGAAAAGGGGCAAGAGCCCGGGTCCTTGACATCACTGAGCCTTCGAATCACCCACCTCAGAGCCTATCCTCCTTCTGGATTTCTCATCCTATATCTTCTCATTTAAGCCAGTTTAGGGCAGGCTTTCTGTTACTGGAAGCTGATGGCACCAAACTCATGGCACCATTTTCTGTCAAATCATCACTGTGCTGGGTTTGCACTGGGGAAGGCGACAACCTTCCTGCTGATTTCTGTCTCTATAAAAGCTTCTATATTCCCCCACCAACTTGAATAAATTCTGCTGTCCAAATACACGAACTTCTTAGAGGTGCTGCATCAGGTTTCTAAAGACATCACTAAGGTCTGATTGCTCTCATTTCACAGCTCAAAGATCAACATATGCATTAGCCTAAGAAGCAACTTCTCAAACTCATTTAGGATCCTGCGCAGAGCTTATTCTTCCATTGCCAGTGTCGTCTGTCACTAACACACTCCTGTTTTCCATCTTTTTGTGTATTTTCACTTGAGCCCTTTGTTCTAGAAGTATGATGTTTGAAAGCTCTTAGTGACTGAGCTCTTGGGATATGCCAGGCACTGGGTTTAGTGCTATTTCTTCTTTTCAAATATTCTAGGTAGGGACTAACACCTACTTTAAAAATAGGGAAGCTGACTCGCAGGAAGTGGAGAGTAGCTCCTGTAAGATTCTCTGTTAATAGATGCAAACCCATTGTGTGAGTGCCTGTGGGCAGGGACCACGCTGCCTCTGCACTCTGTCCCCACTGCTCTTGCAGGCTGCCTGGCAGATAGCAGGCTACTCACAGCTGAATGGCACCGGCACCCACTGTCTAATGCCTCTCTTGCCCACATTGGCCCAGAAGCTTGGGGAACCAGTTCTCTGCCTCACTGCCTATGTTCAAAGCTCACTAAATTTGTTTTTCCACCTGAAAATTCTAGTCTCTCAAAGCCCTCATTCAGATTCTATAATCCCCTTTAACTCCCCAGGGACAAAAACACCTTGGAAAAAATCTAAATGACAAAACAAATCCCAATCAAAAAAAAAAAAAAGAGGAAAGAAAAATTCCTAGGGCTGCGACTCCAAATAGCATCTTTTAATCTACAAAGCTTACTACTGACAGTGAAATGAAATGCCCTGACCTTAGTGTCCCTAAATTGCCTAGTTTCACTCATATATAGCACCAGAAATTACACTAGCACTCATTTTCATTTTGAGTATCTTTTCTTCCCAACCACTATAATGGCATAATTACCTTGTCCTAAAAAATACTTGAAATACCATCTGGTGTGGTATTCCGGGTTCTCTAAGTGCACGTCTGTTCTTCGCCAAGTACCTGGCAGAGCAGTCGCATTCTGTAATGGAACAAAGTTTGTGCCATTAAGAACCTTACTTAGAAAGCGAATAAGCTGGAAATGAACCAGAGGCCAAAGAACCAGAAAAAAACCATTGTTCAAAGCAACACCCAGGGGCTCTAACTTCATGTTCTCATTAGAAAAGACACTTGGTCTGAGTCTGCATCATGGAGGTGTTCCAGAGGCCCCCCGGAGACGAGAGAGAACCGAGTGAGGCGGGAACTGACAGGAGTATAAGGTAGCTCTGTCAGAGGTTTCACAACATTTGGGGGTTGGTGCCCCCCAGAGTGCCAGCTGTTCGCTACCTGACACAGGCACATTTCACCTCCAACTCATCTCAGCCTCTGACCTCAAGCCCACAACCATGTAAAATTCTTAAGATGTATTATAAAAATCACCCAACTGATGTGGAAAATATGGATGAACCTAACAAGTAACCAAAATACTTTATCTGAAGATAATCATTATTAATGTTTGGGTATTTTTTCTATGCATATTCATATGCATTCTTCTTACCAAAATGAATTGTACTGAACATACAGCCTCTGGCTTGCCTTAGCTCTTATCCATGTCAATAAATATATTTCTACAATGTTAATCTTTTTGGCTCAGGTGGCAGTCTGCCCTGTGGACACAATATGACTATTTAACAATATCTGACCACTGTAAATAAAGTTGTGCTGAACACTTAATCCCCGGCTCACATGCCAACGTGGCAGGTTGTCCCTGGAGGATAAATTCTTGGAAGCCAAACTGCTCTGCCAAGGAGTAGGCACATCGCCAGGGATCTGTGACATGGTGCCGTGATCAGAGCAACCTCAGCCCTGATGGAGGCTTCCCCTTCCCATGCCCTTGATGTTTCCTCTTCAAAATTTAATGGCAAAAATGTCATCTCAACGTTGTTTGGGTTTCTTTATTCACCAACGGAATTGAACATTTCCTTTATACTTTTATTAATTATTTACAATTCTTCTTTTGTGGGTTACCCGCTTATGTCCTTTGTCCGTTTTCTAATCGTTGTACATTATTTTTTCATATTTATTTGTGAAAACTTTGAAATAAAATGCAAATCATTTTTTTAATCAGTTTAATTTTTAACTTTGCTTATGATAATTTTGGGCACAGAGGGATGTTTTAAATTTCTCAGATTGTTCCCCTCCTGGCTCCTGTCTTTAGTATCATTACATAAAAAGGTTTCTCCATACCATTATTTTTAAAAATATATTTTTAGTTGTTGATGAAACTTTATTTGTTTATGTGTGGTGCTAAGAATGGAACCCAGTGGCTCACACATGGTAGGCAAACACTCCACCACTGAGCCCCAGCCCCAGCCCCTCCATACCATTATTATTTTTTTTTAAGAGAGAGAGAGAGAGAGAGAGAGAGAGAGATTTTTAATATTTATTTTTTAGTTTTCGGCAGACACAACATCTTTGTATGTGGTGCTGAGGATCGAACCCGGGCCGCACGCATGCCAGGCAAGCGTGCTACGGCTTGAGCCACATCCCCAGCCCTCCATACCATTATTAATGAAACTATTTACCTTTAAATTCTAAATGTTCTATGGCTTCATTTTTAAATTTCATTCTTTAATCTGTTGAGCATTTTTGATGTTTGCTATGAAGTAAAGATCAATTTTTTCCTAATAGTTTATCAATCAACCTAATTCCAATTTTTTGAACACTATCACTCCCAACCTTCATAAGGTAATAAATACTTTTATGGTGAATGTCTGAGTCTTGCCTGGACTGGGCAGGAGTTATGTTAGACACACATTTTTCTGAATGATTGGCAGTTACTCTACCAAAGCTCCATGGACATCTATTTTGTGCCTGTGTAGGAGGCAAGCTACTAGAATGTACTTCTTGATTTTTCCTCTAGTGATTTGTTAGATGTTTGCGATCAGTTTTTTTTTTTCAATAATTTTGAGAAACTTTTCTTCAACTCTGAATTTTCAAAGAGGTTTTTCTCTGGAATGAATATTAAATGTTACTAAGAGCTTTTTTTTTTTCTTTTTTGCCACTATTGAGAGAATAGTTACATAGAGGAAAATCATAGTGATGTGTTATATATAGCAACAGTTCTTCTGGTGTTGAAGAATTCTTAGACTTCTGGAATGCACCCTACTGGGTCATGGGGTATTATTCTTTTAATGGAAAGCTGGCTTTAAAAAATGATTTATGCATCATAGTTGTTAGTGAGATGGATTGATGCTTCTTTGGTGTGTGTGTTGCTGTCACATTCTCGGGGTTACGAACTGAATCGAGAAACTTCCTGCCTTTGCTAAGAGCTCTAAATGCCAAGTATCAGGCTATGCATTATTTCCAGAACTGCCACCATCAATTTGATGAGACACAGTCTACTTTAACCCCATTCTTTCTGATGAGGAAATCGAGACTTAATAAGTTTATGAATGTTGCTTGCGGATGCAGAGATAATCAGTAGCAGAGCTGGAACTGAAGCCAGTTCCCATTTCAGAGGTGTTTTCTCTCTTTAATTTTAGCCATTACATCATTTTCTGTGTCTTTTTTGTGTGTGTGTGTCCTGCCTTTTTAACTTATCAGGGAATAAAACTGTAGGTTAAAGTTTCTTAATATTATTATGCTTTTATTGGATTATCTTGAATTTTGAAAAACAGCTGCAGCTAAATATGTATAAATCTTTATTTGGAAAAAATTTTTAAACTTATATAAGAGCTGAAAGAATAAGAACAGTGAAGAGAGCTGTGAGAATGAGGAAGCAGAGAGCATCCCCTTTACCAGGCTCACCTGTGAAAACGTCTCACCCGCCATTTGTTCTCTCACCTACACACACACACACACACACAATTTTTCTGGAACCATTCAAGACTCAGATGCATAAAGAATAGCCCTTGGGAGCTGGGGTTCTGGCTCAGTGGTAGAGTGCTTGCCTAGCATGTGTGAGGCATTGGGTTCTGGTTTCGATTCTCAGCACCATGTAAACAAATTAAATAAACAAAGTAAAGTTATTAAAAAAAAAAAAAAGAATAGCCCTTTACCCCTCAACGCTTCAGTGTGTACTTCTCAAGCAAAGGGACATCTTACATAACCATGGCGTGGCTTTGCCAGTGTCTGTACGTTTAACATTGGTGCAGCACTTTTATTTTCTATATTCCCATTTCATCAAGTGGCTCAACAGTGCTGTTTGAAGCTTTGTCCTTCTTTAGTGCGGATCAATTTGCCTCTAGCTTCCCTTCATCTGCAACTTTTCCACAGACTCTCTTTTATGACAGTGACATGAAGACTGCAGCACCCTTTTTCCTGGTTTTTTAAATAAAGCCCTCCGCGTTTGGAGTCTGCCTGACATTTCCCCGCACTTAGACTCGGGGTCTGCACACCTGTGGGAGCACCATGAGTGAGGCTGGTCCTTCTCAGCTTATGGAGACACTCGCCCAAGATGCCCTGTGCTCCTTGTTGGTGAGGTTAATTCTGATCACCTGATCAGGGTGTCCCTCTTGGCTTTGACCTTCTGGTGAGACTTCAGAGGGCGTATTGTTGGAATCTGCTCCTCATAGGTTCACTAGCAACAGCCCTTTACTTCCTAACCAGGAGCCCTGGCAGTGCTCCTGCTCCACAGAGGTCTCTCTCTACCTGATACCAGGCAGAGTGCCGCCTCCACCTAGGGCCTGTCAACCAACCTTGGGCATCAGTGGACCAGAGCGGGGTGTAGCCCAGGAAGCTGGCCTCAGCCAGTCAGACCCCTCAATAGTTGGTATCATTGCCTTGAGCCCTGGAACCTAGAAAGCTTCCGTAGAGCCTGAAGAGGAGACTCTCTCATGTCCCCAGCACAGCTAAACTCCTGGAGCCTCCAAGATTTACACAACTCAGAGAGGGTTCTTTGAGGCAGCGGCACCAGATGGCAGCTCAGCACTTCTCAGATTTGTTGGAATGTGCACTCCTGGGTTCACTGTAGAACTCCTCCTCCGGATCTCTCTGAGTACCTTTTTTGTTTTGTTTTTGTGGTGCTGGAGATCAAACCCATGATCTCATGCAAGCTAGACAAGCGCTACACTGCAATCCAAGATCTACATTTTAACAAGCAACCGGGTGATGTTGATGACATGAAATTTTCAGAACCAATGCTCTATACCAGGGGTTCTGAAAGAATTGAGGCTGGAAAGGGGGAAAGGACTCAGATGGGGCAAAACAAATACATCTGTATTTTCCCTAACTTCCAGAATTTAGTGTTTCATTCAAGTATGAGCATATAAAATAAACTACAGTAGAGTGAACAGTCCTAGTAACCATCTCTCTCTCTCTCTCTCTCACACACACACACACACACACACACTCACACACACACACCAGATACTTTTAAAAACTTGATAAAACTCATTATAGTGTTTGCAGCTATATAGAAACACTGTTTATGTTCTTCCACCATTTAAAATTATAGTAGTTACAGAATCTACTTCTGGATTGGTTATTTAATATAAGTAAAAAACACATATATCATGAATTAGGTTTAGAAAATCCTCCTGGGGCTGGGGATGTAGCTTGGTGGCACAACACCTGCTTAGCATACATGAGACTCTAGGTTTGATTCCCCAGCAATATGAAAAAAAAAATTCTGATAACTTGATTATTGATCAACCATTTCCTTTGTAATCCTCTGTGGTTTTTTAAAAATATTTTTTTAGTTGTAGATGGATACAATATCTTTATTTGTTTATTTTTATGTGGTGCTGAGGATCAAACCCAGTGCTTCACACGTGCAAGGCAGGTGCTCTACCACTGAGCAACAGCCTCTGCCCCAATCCTCTTATTTTATATGCCTTTAAAAATATTATTCTGAGAAGGGATCTACAGACTTCACCAGAATGCTGAGAAGGGTTGAAGGAACAGAAAATGCACACCTAGGACCTTTGAAGCATGTGCCTCTGCCTGACCTTCTCTAGAGGCTGATGGTGGCCACTGTGGAATGGACTAACCCAGGAGAGGTAAGATGCAGTCAGCATCTGGAGGGAAGGACAATGGGACTGGGCAGTGGCTCATCTCATAAGTCAGGTACAAGCTGTTAATTATAGGCCTTTTTTTTAATGATTTAAAAGTTACCTATTTAACTTTCATCTTCACTGAATATTTAACTGAAATGGGGGACCCAACACCTAAAAAGTTGTGAGTCTCAGTAGCAAGCACCTCCTGGCCCTGGTGAAAAGCACACATGACGGGATGTGAAGACAAGAATGCACACAGGAAGTGACAGGGCCAGAGCCACAACCCCCTGCCCAGGACCCAGGAGAACATCTCTGAAAACAAGCCCTGCTTGGGATGACATAGTGGCCGTAATGGGACATGCAAGTGTCCAGCTTTTTACATGTGAGCACCCTGGTAACCACTGCCTGATCACGACCGGAAGTGTTCTCAGTGTCCTGGAGGCTCCCGTCATTACCCAGCCACATCCTCAAAGGCAACCACTAGCTGCCATCTGTCTCCACGGGCTTTATCTGCTCTGGAACATCATAAAAATGAAATCACTTCCTGTGTTCTCCAGGTTTCCAGTCCCGCGACATTCTGTCTGTGATGTTCTCCTTTCCCCGGCTGCAGCCGTTCTTTCTTGTTCACACTGTGTGGTCCATGGGTGGTAACAGCTCAGGTTCATTCTCCAGCTGGTGGACATTGGGATTGTTTGTGATTTTATTAAGAATAAAGTCACTGTGAACGTTCTGTGTCTTTCTGTCCTGGGACACAGAAGATGCACACGTTCAGTTTTAATAGGTGCTGCCAGACAGATTTCCAAAAAGGAGTCACCACTTCACACTCCTACTCGCCATGTGTGGGTTCCAGCTGCTCCATAGCCCCTGACCAGATGCTCAGCATTTCAGGTCTTCACTTCAGCACTTCTGGAAGAGTGCAGCAGCACCTAACTGTGGTTTTAATTCTCAATAAATTCTAATTATTTTACATATGCCTGATTTTACAAAGGAGGTCAGGAATACCAAAACTTTGTCTATAGCAATTTAAGGTGTCAATGAAACAGGAATGTGTTATTTGCTGCTGACAAGAAAGTTAGGAGGAAATATTGTGATGAGAGCATTTTCTAGATAACTGAACTATTTAGCTCTGCAACTGCCTGTGTTTACTTTACACCCACGCAGATGTTTGCTAAAGGTCTCAGTAGGTTAATGGGCTTATGCTGTTCTGTGCTGCAGAAGTGCCTGGACGGGCCTGCTGTCCAGAGAGTTCGAAGGCTCAGAAAACCTCGTCTTCTCTGCTTTGAATTCCAAAGCCCACCAAAGCTTCTTATTGCCTTCACTCTTTTTTTTTTTTTTAACCCATTTATACTTGTGGGATGTGAAGGAGGGGGCTTGAAACTGGCCAGGATATTTTAAGAATTCAACAAAATCTATATATGAAACACTGATTTTTTAAAAAAAAATTTTTTTTAGATGTTGATAGACTTTTATTTTATTCATTTATTTATATGCAGTGCTGAGAATTGAACTCAGTGCCTCACCCATGCTAAGCAAGTACTCTACCACTGAGCCACAACCCACGCCCCGAAACACTGATTTTATTTGAATGTTCTTAAATATTTGGCTTCAAGAATCAACACAATACAAACCTGCAACAAATGAGTCCCCAAATTTCATATAATGCCTGTGATTTTTCATCATCTCTTTCACAGTGAGCTCAATAAAAATGTGAAAGCCTTGAATAGCTTGGCCTTTAGTTCCTCAATTAAATTGCTGAGAGAACCCTGGCAGGATGGAAGATAGATTTTTTTAAAAAAAACTAAATTTTGGGGGGCTGGGGTTGTGGCTCAGCAGTAGAGCGCTCGCCTAGCATGTGCGAGGCCCTGGGTTGGATCCTCAGAACCACATAAAAACAAATAAACAAAATAAAAGTACTGTATACAACTAAAAACAAAATAAATATTTTTAAAAAACTAAATTTTTTAAAATTACATTGTAATCAGGGGTAGAAGCTGCTTGTAAAAAAGTAAAATTAAACAAAAATTAAAATCCATTTTTCTCCCCATCTTCTATGTTCCATTCCACTTCTTTTCCCTGAAATAACCATACTATCAGATTGATTTTGGATAGTGCCAGATCTTCTTAATGCATTTTCAAGGTTGTGTTTACTTTACACACACACACACACACACACACACCAGACACATACATATGCATACACACATATACATGATTTGTTTTCATAAATGGGACAATAGTGCAGATATTACACTGAAGCTTGGTTTTTCACTAAAGAAAACATCTTGGAGCAGGGCATGGTGGCACGCGCCTGTAGTCCCAGCTATTTAAGAGGTTAAGGCAGGAGGATTGCGTGAGCTTACCAGTTCAAGACCAGCCTGGCAACAGTGAGACACTGTCTCAACAAGTACAACAGCATCTTGGGAATAGTCCTATGTCAGGACATAAAGAGCTAATTTGTTTAATGTATACAGATATGACTTATTCTTTTTAATAATTTGGGTTGACTATAGACTTATAAAACCTGTGAAGAACATGGAAGAGTCCAAGGAGGGAAGCTAAGCCTCCAGCTGTTGTCCTGACCTCTCAGGCTCATTCTCCAGAAGCAATTATGGTTACATTCTCAAGTATTCTTTTGGAAATTTTCTTACATATTGACACGCATATTTATCTTTTTTTTTTACAGAAGGAAAATGGATATTATACAAATCATTCTAGAATTTGCTCTTCTAACACTCTGCTGTGATGTTTTTCTATGGTAGTGAATATACCTCTATTTCATTTTTTTTTTTTTTTTGTACCAAGGATTGAACCCAGGGGCAATTAACCACTAAGCCACATCCCCAGTCATTTTAAAAATATTTTGTTAGAATTTTTAGACAGAGTCTTACTAAGTTGCTTAGGGCCTAAATTGCTGAGTTTAGCCTTGAACTTCTGATCCTCCTGCCTCAGCCTCCCAAGCCTCTGGGATTACAGGCATGCATCACCACACCCAGTTCTACTTCATCTTTCCAATAGTTGAGACCAATCATTCCAGTATTTCAATTATACAGTCATAATTGTACCATAATTTATATTAATCATTCCTCTATTCATGGAAATCGAAGTTGTTTCCAGTTTTTTCCCCACTATTTTAAATATTGCTGCAGTACACATCTTAGCAGAACTGAGGCCAAATGGTATACACATTTGTAGTTATTGCTAATTGCCCTCCCCAAATATTAAACTAATTTCTACATCCCTCAACAGTGTATAAGAGAACCATCCCCATGCTAACGGCCATTGTTGTAAAGAGCCGAGAGACTGTCCCCTCTGCTCCACCATCTACTAATTGGTACATACAAGTGAGCAGTGTGGGAGCTCCCTAGTGACCCACCTGGGGGGGTCATGCACATTTTAATTAATAATCTGAATGAGCACACAGATGGCAAGACAAGAATATCTGAAGGAAATATAAAGCTGCTCAGTGGTTCAGCTAATAGGACAGGTGACAAAATCAAGATGTCACAAAAATTCTTGATAATTAACAATTATGGGACTCTTTAATGAGATTAAATTCAGTGAAGATAATGCAAAATCCTACCCTTAGGTGCAAAATATGAAGTACTCCAGTGCAGGGCGGGGAGGTCAGGTGCTGTGAAGTGGGCTGCATCTCCCTCTCTACCCATCAGGAGCTGAGGCTCAGAGACACCGAGCTGCAGACCAGTAAGCGTTGGAGCTGAGATGGGAAGCTAGGTCTGTGTGACTCCAAAATCATCCCTGCAACCCCACACTGCCTCACTGCTAAACCCCAGCACACATGAAATAGGCAGGGGTGGGGGACGCCATACTATCAGTTCATAGTGGGTTTAGGGGCTTCAAAAAAGTAGACGGAGTGTCTACAGTAAGGAAGGAGACAGCCCGGCTTCCTCTGTGGCCTTATAGAGCACATCCAGAGCCCTGTGTTCCCTTCTGAGCACTTAAGGCTCATTGGCTAGAGATGTTATTACCTTGATTTGATCATTGCACACTGAAACTTCACACTGTACCCCATAACTATGTTCAATGATTATGTGTCAATCAAAAGTAAATAAATTTGCCAATTAAAAATTCTGACACATAGTAAGTATATTTGGTAAGTTTTCAATATTATTACTAAAATTATAGAAGTAGGAATGAGAAATTAATAGTGAGAAGGTAGACTAAATGAGAAGGGTCAATATGCATGATGACTTATAAATATGTTGAGAAACTAATAAAATAAAAATAAGATGCTCATTAGTGGCCTCCCATGTATCCAAGGAACAGAAAGGGGGATAATGGAGGCACTGGTTCCATCTAATAAGGAACACAACAGATATCTCTGAATACGGAAGACCCATCATGGTGAAGAGGGCTCAGCCTTATCCTATGGGGCTGTGGAGAACAAAGCAGAAAAAATAGATGTGCTCTGTTCAGTGAAAAGAATTTTATAGCAATTAGCAATTCTGAAAAATGGAATTATCTACTCTGGGGATGCAGAATAATGGGAGACAGATATTTGGCCTTTGACCCTGGTTCCTGACATTGAGCTCCTAAAATCCTTGGAATTCCCTGAGTGAGAAGGGTAACAGGTGGGCCTTTTGTTCTAAGGAGGTGACTCTTGGTGGCCGGTTGTTGGAAAGACTAAGCCTTGATTAAAAGCTTGGAACTTACATCCCCACCTTCCAATCTCCTGGGAGAGAAGAGGGCTGGAGAGAGAATCATTGATGAATGGCCAATCATTCCATCAATTGTGCCTGTGACACAGCCATAAGCCCCCCGCACCGGGGTTCCACAGAGCTTCCTGTTGTTGGACAGTCATGTGCTGAGAGGAGGGCACCTGAAGGGGGTGCGGCAGCTCCTTGCCAGGCACCCTGCCCCACACTTATTCTATGTGCCATCCCAGTGGGATGTTCCTGAGATACGTCCTTTATAATAATCCAGTGACAAGAGTAAACTGCTTTCCTGAGCTCCTGAGTCATTTCAGCAAATCAGGGAACCTGAGGAGGGCTATGGAAACACTGGCCAAGCAAGCCAGTGGTGAGGGCTGTGTGGCCACCCATGGCCTTCACATGAACCTGCAGTTCTGGTCTGTCCCCTGGATGTTTAAAGGCTTCAACCCAAGGACTGAGTTTAAAGGTACCTTGCAAAAGCAAACCAAAATCCTCTGTGCCAAAGGCAATGTGCTGAGGGCCTCCAGTGTCCTCAGGATAAATTTCAAGACCAGACAGCACAGAACCAGGTGGCCAGGCACACTCAGACACAACAGACGGCGAGTCACAGAAACCTCTGCTTGCCGTCCAGAGAAATAAAAAACAAATTCAACATTATCTTAAGGAAACAGCAAACTATAGGAGGTGACCATACAACCTTGATGTAGCCAGTGGATTCTTACATACTGAAAGCAAAGCAACCAAAGAAACAATAACAAACTGTGTACTATCAAGTTAAGAACTCTGTGATTCAAAGGACACAATCAAGAAAGCAGGAAAAAAAAAACATAGAATGGGAAAAAGTTTTTACAAATCATGTATCTCATAAGGTCTAGTGTGCACCTTATATAAAAGACCTTATAATCCAAAAATGAAAGGACAAGTAACCCAATAATGAAATGCTTTGTAATTTGTTTTTTCATGGGTTCAGAAAATTTTAAATTGCTGTATTGAGTCTTCTATTGCACTAACTGCTCTAATTAACTCAGAGCAAGGCTGATTATCTTCCTCTGAGTGTCATGTGCCTCTGGGGTCTTTCATTGGGTGGGACATTGAGTTGGACACTTGTCAGAAGCTTATAACTGAGGACCATCAACATAAAACAAAGCCAAGGTACTCCAACTGAGAACTCATGCTCAGTAGCTTTGGTGGAAACAAAATCTAAAACACTACTTGATCTTGGTATTATCTTCCAGAGAAGCAATCTGACGGTATTGTGTTTCATATGCAGCAGACCACAGTGATCTGTTAAGTCAACAGATCCACCAATGATTCCAGTAGTCAAAGGACCTACCCAAGGTCATGCTGCTGGTGAGCTGTAGAGCCATAACTTGAGCCCAGGCATCTGACTTCAGAGTCAGTCCTGCCCATGACCTGCCACAGGTGATTTCCCATCCATGGCTAGGAGCCAGAACCTGTCCCCAGGTGTATGTCAGAGTAGGTGACTCGGCCTGGTGAGCAGTGTTTGATGGCCAAAGTTCATAGTGATTTCAGAACCACATGAAGACCCCATTTATGTCTTTCCTGGAGGCGTGGGTTTCCTCCAGACACAAGTCCCAGCAGGGGCCAGAGCTGTGCTTGGTGGGTATAGTCCAAGGCAGTTTGCTCATTTTGGGCTGGGCTGAATTCTGAAAGCTTTTGGTAGCAGAAGCATGTCCTGAGGCACAGTAGTCTCTGGGGTCTCCAGTGTGTTGGTTCTCAGAGCAGAAACTTAGCATGGTGGTCACTGGTTTTCTGAAAACTGAAACAGGGACTTGCTGCTTATGCTCTGGGCTTTGCACCTGGGACATGCGAGACTTCGTGTTTTGTGTCATCACAAGCCACTTGGGGAGGGCCATTTCAAAGCTTCAGAGGCCAACTTCCTGACATCATTCTGGCAAGAAGTCTGTGGGCACCTGTTCAGGGGCTTGGCAGAGGACAGCGATGCCTCCTTTTGCCTGACACAGCAATAGTGAGGGCACCATACCTGGGTGAATGGGTACGCTAAGCCAGGGCCAAAGGTGAAGATGAACATTGACTTCCCGGATGCTAGGGCCTTTCAAGTTCAGCCCATAGTCTTTCAACAAGAATTTGCTTTGGGAAGTGATTGGGCAAGCAGCACTGTCAATATGGCAACGATCAGGGAGCCACAACAACCATGATCACAGGAGCAAACCCCTACTGTATGCCAGGTGCAGGGCTGAGAGCTTTCCAGCTTACCTCACTGAGCTCACTCAAGACTCTCAAGATGGTTTCTGATTCACAGATGATGAACTGAGCTCAGCAAGGCTGGGCTCCTCACCCAGGTCATACAAATAGAGAGGGGAGCTGGAACTTGAACCCAGGCTTGCCTGATTCTAAAGCTGAGGTGCTAAAGCACTGATTAGCTACCTTGAAAACAGGCTCAGAGATGATAAAGAATCAGGAGCTTCCACTGTACTCTGCAATTTCAGGGGAAGATTCCAAGGGACAGAGCAAGCTATGCAGGTCTTAAAGAAAGAAAAGCAAAGTGATCCCTGTGCCTGGCAGCAAGGAAGACCATCAGGGCTCAGAAGGAGGGTATGGGCCCAGGGAGTGGTGGGCAGCAGTACCCTCCTTTCCCCGCAGCTTCTCTGAATAAAGGTAACATTTGTAGTCAACACAGCCTTTGCACCTTTCTCCTGGAAATGGATCTGTTCATGTGGCAATGCAAGGCTGACCAGCCTGGCAAATGGTCGGAGCTTGGATCCAAAAAAGATGCTGTGGATTTTTTTTTACCATTCTGACGGAACAATGGCATGTATCCACCTGGTTTTATGACAGAACTTTTAAAAGATATGTGTCACCCAATTACTAGCACATTCCATGCCAGGGTAATAGCAGTGCCCCTCCACATCTACTCCATGCAAAGCTCTGGAAAGCTCTATTTACCCCTTCCAGAGCTCCATTCAGGTGAGTCGTTTGTGACCATCACAAACTATCCACTGCTATGGCACAGGCATCACAATTGTGTGCTTGGTTCCAGAACAGGAACTGAGGAATATTCTTACCTCATCCGAAGAGCCATTTTCCACTCTGAATCTGCCTGCCCTCTGGATAGCTCCATCAGCATCACTGGAAATAAGCTAGGGGGAAAAAAGAGCATTCAATCAGTAGCTGGGCCACCATTTTCAATGCCCCTTCTGTCCAAATGGCTTCCTGCTATACTCAAGCCAAATGAGCTGACGGGCCCTGCCTTGAAGCTAAGGGTTCCTTTTAAGTTCTATCAGTTGAGTCCTCAGAGCATCAGTCCCACGATCTTAGGAGTCCAAGAGTCAGGACCACATGGGCTGCAAGAGTGGAAAATAAGAGCATCAAATCCAAATCAGAACATTTTCCAAAACTGAAATACATTAAAGCAATGGTCTGTGGAAAAATAATCTTTCATACACAGCAAATGTGGACAAGCGGCGGCTCACAGATGGCAAAACTCAAAGCCAAGCATCAAGTTCAACTGCCTTCCCAGGGAAGCCGGAAGAACAATTAGTGGCTGGCAGGAACACATGCCTTCCAGGTGGGCAGACCGTCTGAGTAACGGCAAGAGGGCACTTGCAGACGGATGGTCTTCAAGGGCTGGGTGCTAGGAGGAGGCGAGGCGGGAGGACAGCGCACGTGGCACCACAGTCCTCAGACTGCTCCCCTGAGATGCCCTCCTAGATTTCTCAGAGTGACTTGGAAAAATGATCTCTCTTCTTTTAAACTTTTAAATCTACCTGTAATTTTCAGCGAAGATCTGCCAACAACTTCCACACTCCAGACTTATTAGAATATGCTTGCTGTGGGTGGGAGGGGCGCATCCTACAATTCCATCTCAGGCTCATCCAGTGAAACAGAAACACTATCTTAGGAGAGATTTGCTATCTATTACTTTCACTAGTATTTACAAGACATGGAGATGTGAAAATAAGAGAAAAAATTTCAGAGAACCTCCCCACAAATTTTCCCAAGGAAAATTATTTGAGAAAGATTGGCACATTTTTCTCAAGATAAACATAAAAATAGTATTGAGTGTTTATTGAGTATTTATATGTGCCATCTATTCTTTTGCCCTTAATATGTATTATCTTACTTAATTCTTAAAACAACACAAGGCTGAAACTCTTACTAATTTCATTTATGAGCAAGGAAATTGAGGCAGAGAAGGGTAAATCAATAGCTCCCAGCTAGCTGCCCAGACAGAGCTGGGAGTGAGCAAAGGCAGCCAGACAGTGGATGCTGGAACCCTCATCTAACCAGACCTTACTTGAAAGGTCCAGGAGGCCCAGTTTTCATACCTAATCTTTAACCTGCAAAGCAATTCCTAAAAACAAATAAAAAGATTTCTATGTATATGCCTGGCTATTGCTGGTAGCAGATCCTATACTGCTGATAAACTGAGGGTTTGCCTTATCCAAACTGAAGTCTGGCTTTACCCTAGGCTCCTGGGATATACCTTCTAAGCCTGAGGAATTTCCTGTGTCTCTTCACCTAGGGGCCTTGAGCCACACTAGATAGTAAGTAACATTGTGGAATATGGTGAGGGCTCCCATTCACACAGTACAGGTCTCCCATGGAGGGGCTGGAGGCTAAGGACAGCCACACGGTGGTCAGCCATATCCTCATGGTCAGGCCCACTGAGGACTCTGGATCCCGTGGCTCAGTGAGTTCTCCAAGTGCACTGCCACACATCGCTGCCAGCAGGGGTTGTTGCTGCCCAGGTCTCCAGCTGGAAGCTCTGCTTCTGGACCCTCCTGGACTCTGCCCTGTCTGATTTTCGTCTGTATCCTTTGGCTGCCACTTGAACGTAAGTGAGCTGAACAGCTTTTGGTGAGTTCTGAGTCCTTCTAGTCAATGATTGAAACTGAGGGTGGTCCTTGGGCCCAAACTCTGCACTTGGTGTCAAGTGAGGCTGAGCTTGTGGACTGTTCTCTGACTTTACAGAGGCCAATTCTAAAGTACAAGAGCAAGATTGATTTGGGTCTCTAAGGGTCATTGTCATTTCCACAAGGTAGTGTAGAGGACTCGGCACCAGTGTCATCCTTGCTGTAGGTGTCCACTCACTGTTAAAGCAGAAGGAGCAGCAAATAGGATCCAAGCTGGGTGTCACTGGCGTAGACTGCCTCAAGGGCTCTGGGAGAGCCATTCTGCGATCATATCTGGACTTAGCAAGAAAAAGAGTGCTATAATTAGCTAGTAACATCTCACAGGTATATGGGAGGAGTGTATTCTCCTTGTTATGCCTAAAGTAGAGGTGGGTAGATAAAGTCTTGATGATAGCTTGTTCCATCTAGGACTGGGGAGAAGAGCGACCATCTTTCACCAATCTACTCATTCACTCTTAAACCAATACAAATTAAAAGTCTGCCATTATGTTCCAGACCCTGTCAGGCACAAGCAACCCTGCCTTTTCCTTTGCTGATGTTAGAGTAAGAAGCATATGGCTCGCCTTGCTTAAGAAGTTCAGAAAGAAAGGAAGAACACAATTGATGATTTGATGGATAGAAGGAATTTAGCTCCCTGTGAACTTAGGAGCATGAGTTCCCCATCTCTCCATCACAGTCTGCACATAGGTCACCATCATCTCTCACCTGGATGACTGTGACCACCTCTACTGGTCCAGACACCTCCACCACTGCTCCTCTGCCACAATTCCTCATAACACTGCACCATGCTGGGTGGTTTTGGCAAACTGCTCGCTCATCTGTGCCTCCCTGCAGCACCCTTTCTTCCCATCAGAGGGCGTGTGCATGTGGTGCACCAAAGTACAGAGACCCTGTGGCCCACCTCCCCCATCCCCAGTTCCCCCAGTGAAGCCAGCTCATCCTTCAGACCTGCCAAGTCCCCATTACTCCAAGATCCTTCACTGACTTCACTGCCCAGGGAAAGGATGCCCTGCAAATTCCCAAGTACCCTGGGGAGTGATGTTTTCCCTTCCTTCATATGATCACTTGGTCCATCATCAGCTCTCCTCCAACACTCCCTCTGCCCCCCAGAGCTGCATGAGGACAGCCGGTATCCCCAGAGCTAAGCATACCACCTGCCATAGTGCAGACACTCATCAAGCATTTATGAACAAGAAATACTTAACTAAATGAAGGCTGAAATCCTACTGAAAGCGACAAAAGAAATATAAAAACAGGGGCAAACCTGTGAAACTAGAGAGGATTCGTTACTTTTGTGTGAGAAATGTCACAGAAATCTACCAGGTTCATCGTGTGGGAAAGACAAAGTGACAGAAGGGCCACATAGCTCGGGAATCACCATGGCAAAGGAAGTCAACCTGGTGGCAAATTCATCAAGTCCTGTGGGTTCACACTCACACCCTGTGCACAGGCTGGCGAGTGTGGGGTGGCCCCTGAGGGTGGAAGGCCTGCCAGTCACTGGGCTGACACAGAGTGGCAGCCCCAGCATGCCCCACCCCACCCCCACCCTACAGCTGGCTCGGGCAGCTGTGGCGGCTGGTGCCTGATGAAGACTGGCACACCAGCTGAGGCAGGAGGAGACCGAGCCCCAGCAAACTAAGGGACAAAAACAAACCACACTAACACTGCAGGAAAACCCCTGTAATGGCAGAGAGGCTGTAGCCGGGAGCTACGTCAGCTGGTTCTCTTTCAGTCACTCCTCACAGACCTCTGATCTGGCCACCAAGACCACACAAAGTCTACACTCTTCCCTTTGCTGAAAGATTTGACTCAGAAAAGTCAGTTTCTACTGGAACCATTTAAATGTCCAATACCACAGTGCAGCTCACCCTGTATAGTTAAGGTTTCAGCTGGCATCAATGTGAGTGGACAATGCCACTCATATTGTCCTCCAGTGACAGAAATGTACCTGGACACAAGGCTGGACCTCAATCCCCTGAGGTGGCCATCTGACAGTTTTCTCCATTTGCAGGTGGGCCAAAGTCCTGGGTGGCATTTATATTATAGGCCCAGGCCTTCCAGGAGAGAGGCAATATCTCCCCTGCACCTTTTCTCTCCCGCTGGCTAGAACCCCCATAACCAGAGGGGTCCTGGAAGCTCACACTGAAACCCACAGGAAGACAGTGGCTCATCTCGAGCCTGAGTTTGGGAGCACAGCCACCTCCCACTTCCAGTACCTGGCTGGATGTGAAAAATAAATCAACGTGCTGCTTTCCACTGCACTGCGATGTTCCAAGCCAACTATTACCCTCATGAGGGAGAAAAAAAAAAATCACTGGTCTTATGACAAGCTCATAATTCAAAAGGTGGAAACTGACCTGAAGTATCAAAGCAAATGTTCTATAAAATAGATTTACTACCTAAAGCACAAGCACATTTTAGAAAGTCTCTAGTTATTGCAAAAATTTTGGGGTGAACTGCATGTATGAAAATAATCTGTAATTAGCTTACAGATGAAGTGCATTGATTCCTGGATTTTGAACAGCAGCGGCCACCATGAACCAAAACACTGATGCTAAGACGAAAATAACTAGATTATCAATTTGACACAAATAGAGGAAAATGATGATAAAAACCAGAGACATGCCTGGGGGATGCATGAAGAATGACCCATGTCATGAAGGTGGTATGTGGGCAGAGCCCAGAAGGAACCAAGTCACCCCTCAGACCCACCTGCTCCTCCAGCATGGCTTCTGCTATCCAGTGAGGCCGAAGCCCGAGAAGCCTCCTGTGTTGAACACAGTTGGGCCTGAATGACAGGGGAAGAGGGCAGAGAGCAGACAGTCTGCCATCTGACCACTCTGGAGCTAGAAGCAAGGGGCAGGTGGGTCAGGTCTCCTCTCACCTGAGAGCACATGGGGCCCTTGGTTAATCTTCCAGGAGAAGTGTCCAGAGAAGAGATTTTTTCAAATAAGTGCTCTGTCCTTAAACACAACACTGCCTCTTCAGGAGTTCAGTGGTTCATGAAGATTTTTTTTTTTTTAAGCTGGTATTGGGGATTGAACATAGGGGTTTTGCACAAACAAATTATCCACTCTAAGTACAATTTTAAAAATATTTAATTTTTAGTTGTGATTGGACACAATATCTTATTTATTTATTTATTTATTTTTATGTGGTGCTGAGGATTGAACCTAGGGCCCCGCACTTGCTAGGTGAGTGCTCCACTGCTGAGCCACAACCCTAGCCCTCTAAGTACATTTTTTTTAAAAAAAATAAAATAAACACTTTTTTCAGTGCTAGGAATGAACCCAGGACTTCGCACGTGCTAGGCAAGCCTCTACCACTGAGCTATATCCCCAGCCCCATGCAAGATGTTTTTTAATCTGATCAATCCAGATCTGTATTCCTGAAGGATGCAGCCAGGAGGAGAGTGAAATGAGGAGGTAGCTAAAGGGGAGCAAGGAACAACCAAGAGGTCAACAGAGAGAATGGCACCCACATCTTAATAAATATGAATAGGTTACATTCCCCTGTGGAAAGAAAAAAAGACTCAAGAATTAGGAACATAAATGAAATTCAACTAGTTGAAAAAGCCATCTATTATATACAATAAAACAATCATGAAAAACAAAGGTAAAATAAAAAATATTTTAGGGGCTAGGGATGTACTTCAGTGGTAGAACATTTGCCCAGTACCACCACAAAATAAAACAAGATGAAACCAAAAACACACATATGTGAACACAAAAAGAGAGAGAGAACAGTTGTATAAAATGAAGTACCCACTGAATGCTTGTTATCAGGGAGAATATTCTCTCTCTCTCTCTCTCTCTCTCTCTCTCTCTTTTGGTGGTGGTGGTACTAGGGATTGAACCCAAGGGTGCTCTACCACTAAAGTATATTTCAGCTCTTTTTATTTTTTATTGTGAGACAGAGTCTTACTATTACCCACATCAGCCTCAAATTTGCAAGCCTCCTGCCTTAGTTTCCCCAATTGCAGGGCTTATAGGTGCACACTGCCACACCTGGTTTCTCTATTCTTCTGATGTTTCAAGAATTATGTACTTGGGGCTGGGGATGTAGCTTAGTGGTTGAGCACTTACTTAGTTAGTATGCACAAGGCCCTGGGTTTGATCCCTCGTGCTGCATAAAAGAAATTATTGGTAAATTGGAACAACAACAGAAAAAAACAGTGAAGGAAGAATAAAATCATAAAGTAAAACTTAAGAAAAAGAGGCATCAAATGAAAAAATTAAAATATTATTGTTTAGGGAAAAATAGAATTACCCCCCAAAATGGACAATTATAAATATTTATATAATGAATAATAATATATAATTATACAATAAAACTATTATAAATAGGAGTTAATAAATAATAATTATAGGGGGGCCAGGAGTTCAGCTCAACACTAAAGCACTTACCTAGCATGTGTAAGACCTTGAGTTCAATCCTCAGTGCCACACACACACACACATAAATTATGGTGGGAAATTTTAGTATGCTTCTCTGACAGATCAAGGTAAAAACTAGTAAGGATTTATAGAAGAGTCAAATAATAAAATTAATAAGCATTATTTAATAGCCATATGTTGAACTTAGCAAGGTACAGAGAATACACAATTAAAACATTTATTAAATTTTAATAATAAAATATTAAAATTAATATTGAACAAAAACCACAAAAATTGTATAAAATTCCTTAAGACCAAAAAAACCCTGTAAAGCTGTATAGATCATGTTTTTGTATAATGCAAGTGAGAAATCAGTTCAAAAGGATCAAACAATTGGGAATTCAAAATATACACTTGAAAAATCTTGGGCTGACTAGGAAGAGTCAAACTGGACGTGATTCAAACCCGCCCAACAACAGGGACAGGATGCACCACAGCATACAAAGCCCTAGATGTTCTCTAATGGGAAAATTCATATTCTTAAATGCTTTCATTACTAAATAAATAAAAAAGGACAACAATAAGGAACTAAATAGGAATCTCTAGAAGATATGAAAAATAACCATGAAGTAAACCCAGGACCAGCAGGGACAGGAATCAGCCAAAGACTGAAGAGGGCAGTGCAGAACGAGGAGGGCAGTGGAATTGGTAGACACATGGGAGCAGGGGACAAATGTGTGCGGTGAAAAGGAAGAAAATCAAATACGATGACAAAGTAGAGAGAAATTTTTTTAAAAGATCAAGAGAATGCAATGTGAAACTATGAGAATACCATGAAAACTTCGATGAGTGAACAACTAAGAAAACACACAAAGTAAAAATTATTTTAAAAAGGGAAGAAACTTGAATCTGCCTATCTATCACTATTAAAAACCCAAGATAGCAGAACACTGCCCACAAAGGCCGCCATGGCCTGGGGGGTCTTCTGAAGAGGTCAAGGTCCCGTCTTCTACATGCACCCACCCCATGATGGCCACAGATGTTTCCATAGAGAAGAACTGACAGATCTTTTGCATGTTTTGGTGGAGAAAGTCAGCAAAAGGGAGTTGACATATATTGAACATCAGCAATGCTAAGGAAAGAAGGCAGAATGTTTAATTTATTTGGTCCCACAGCTCTGATTGGGTCAGACACCAAATGATCAGATCCCAAGGATGATATCTAGTAGACAGAAAAAGGAAATGACCAATTATATGGTCAGTTGGCAATTCCTTTAGAATTCTTGCTTTATTTAAATTTATTTTCACTTAACTAAAGTTAAAAAACAAAACAAAACCCATCCCTCAACTGCACTAGCTCCACTTCAGGTGCTTGACAACTACACGTGGCTACTGCACTGGACAGTGCAGCTATAAACATTTTCGCAATTGCAGAAAGCTACACTGAACAGGACTGACCATGCTGGGCCTTCGTGCAACTCTGAGATCAAACCGGTTTCTCATCTGATTTGTTAAATACACTAAATGGTAGTTATCTGTGTGAGTCAATGCTCTGAGTGGGCTCTGCCTAATCTCAGCCACACTGTAACTGACTCACACAACAATGAACAGTGTTCAATGTATTAGATGTTTTATTTCAGGAAAAAAATTAATATCTAAGCAATAATATCCATTTGTAGAATTTAAGAAATTTATGGGCTGTGGTTGTGGCTCGGTAGTAAAGAGCTTGCCTGGCACGTGTGAGGCACTGGGTTTGATTCTCAGCACCACAAATAAATAAAGATCCATTGACAATTAAAAAAAAAAAAGAAAGAAATTTAATAGAAAATAGGAAACAAGAGGGGCTGGGGTTGTGGCTCAGCGGTAGAGCACTTGCCTAGCAAGTATGAGGCCCTGGGTTCGATCCTCAGCACCACATAAAATAAATAAATAAATAAAATAAAGATATTGTGTACAACTAAAAAAATAAATATTAAAAAAAGAAAATAGAAAACAAGAAGCAAAAAATGTAATTAACTTATCACTAAATAAAAATATCATTTGTTTCCTATTAAAAACAATTAAATGAGAATCTTTCTAAAATTAATATGAATACATACTTTCTCAAAAACAAAAATCTCTTTCCCCTCTACTTTACTACTTTGTCTCCTGGGTTGGCATTTGTTCCCATCCTAAATCTGTCTGGGATTACTGTGATTTCTGTTTAGCATGCACTGTGTAAGTGGCATTCAAGTGTATAAACCACAGAACAATATTTTTACTTGGTAAAGAATATCTCAGAAAGATTATGTAAAGGGCATCTTTAAAAATAATATTTTGTATTTTCCTCCAGATCTCTTTTCTTTAAAATGAGTGATAGTAAGTGCAGAGATTAGGACCCAACTGACTGGGTTCAAATCTCAGTTTTACATTTATTAGCTTACTGGAAAAGACACCTGATCTTTCCTTGTTACATTTTAGTTTCCTTATCTCTAATATGGGGATAATGACTATATCCACTTCTAGGTTCACAGAGAGAATTTGATAATGTAATATATATAATAATCCCAGAGTAGCACCCAACGTATCAGGTGCTCAATAAATATTATGCTATAACATGTGTTATTATAATAATATGACATTGATTAATATAAAATGCTGATTAGTATTAAATCACTAATTAGTGGGTTAGTGATTAAACTGCCTTAATGCTGGATTTAAACTCTTGGAAGATCTGTTTAAACATTGATTCATCTAGTAGATATTACTGAGAACTTGTTTTTCAGGGCCTGTTCGAACTGCTGGACTAATAAAGATAAATGCAATATGATCCCTGCCCTGGAGGACCACAAATCCTAATGGGAGAGAAAGACTATACATGTAAACAGATAAATCACAATGCAACCTGGTTAAATGCCATAACAACAGAAGCGAGTTCAGGGTGCTGGGGGAGGTCAGAGGCTGGAAAGACCGGCTCTGCCTGAGGCAGCGGTGGAAGGCTGCATTGCTATAACACAATTTATTCTGGCACAGGACCTTTGAGAAATGATTTCCAACATAGCAGGCTTTTTAAAACAGCAAATACTTGTCAAGAAAGCAGACCGCTTGACCCTGTACATACAAATCTGCCTGTCTGTCTGTCTGTCTCTCATACACATACACACACACATACTCACTCCTGACTTAGAAAGAACTGTTCAGAAAGGAAGAACATTTAAATGTATGCATAAAAATAACTATGGGCAGAAGGCATTGTCCCTTCGCTGGTGGGCGCTGCTGAGTCCTCATGCTGAGCGGTGCTCCCCACCAACTTCCCCCCTCCCATCTCTGTCTTTCAGTTCACTGCTGGAGGGAGGGATGGGGGAGCCAGGTTCAGGGACAGAGGTGTGTGTACTTTTCCTCCCACTCTTCACCTTCTGCCTGTGCCAGGGACAGGAAAAAGATTTGGGAAGCTGAGCAGCTGAGTGCTGAGCACCATGATGCCTGGAGGAACATCATCCAGGAGGACAGATAGTGACTGGAAGAGAAGCAGTGAGAACTTGGCCCTGGGCTCAGGCCTTGCTTATCATCCTCATCCTGGCCACCATCCTCAGCGAGCTCCACATCCATCATGATGATTTTGCCAATGGCCCGAGCTCGCCCTTCTGCCTTCTCCCACTTAACGACCTCGCCTGGCTCCAGAGCTTTGCCACCCATCCTAAGACTCCAGCAACGCCCTCCCCCCACACTGGCACAGTGCCTGGCTAACGCGCTCTGGTCTTTTGGTTCATGGCCTCCAGACTTGGGGTTAATGAAGTTAATGCTGCTCTAACTTATGCACAGGCCTTGCCTACTGCTGACCCCTCATCAGGCCCTCAGAGTCATGACCACCCAGTCACCCCCCACACACTCTCACCCCTCTTCCTGTGTTCACAGAAACACATTTCCACAGGAGCAGGCCTGCAGCCAACTCATCCCACTCAACTTAGGCTAGCTCCTCTGGGCCACGGCCCAGGGCTTCCCTTCATTCCTGCTTCCTTTCCCATCACAAGTCCACCCCATCAACCACTAGTCACCTCTCTAGAACACCCTCTCTCCTGACAGATGGCCTTGCTGCGCAGCATGCCACCATTTGTGAGGTAGGTCAGGATGGGCACTGTCAACAAACTCTCCATCTCAAATGAACTTGCCTCAGTTTCCAAATTCAAATTTATCTGGCTAGCAGGAAACACCTGTGGAGATCCAGCGCAGAAGATGCGACTCATGAGTGAAGGCCGCCTTTCATCCTACGGTGAAATATCAGAACACTCTCTGCTTCTCCATGACCAATGGGGAGGAACCGAGAGATGCATCTGGTGACTGGCTTTGTTGCTTCCAACAGAACCAATCTGGTTAATTCTTCCCTCCACTATCGCATTTTGGGTCAGAGATACTGGGTTTATATGAAGAGCAACTACATTTTGAGGTATCCCACCCACGCCAGCACCTCTTCTTCCCTTCAAGAAAACAACGGGCAGGAAGTGGGGAGGACTCTTTCCCAGTTAGAACCATGGAAACATCCAAGCCTCCTGCTCTGCCAGCAGTCTTGAAGAAAAAGCAAACGAATTTCACAGAGCCCAAGATCAAGTGCCTGAGAAAGAAGCTTGCCCAAAGATGTTTTGAAAGGCTAGGAGGAAGCTTATCTGTGGAGAAACTAAACAGTATCATAGGAATACAGGTAGGTGTGCAGAATGAATGTTTGAATGGCCATGGCAAGAAAAGCAGGAAACTCTACGTATGTGCAGAATTCAAATTAGTGTCTGTCATCAGGATCAGAGGTGTCAGTGATAGGGGCCCCCAGATGTGAAAGATGTCCCAGCTGAGTCAGGAGGATCGCAAGTTCGAGGCCAGCCTGGTCAACTTAAATTGACTCAGCCTCCTATGGGCCTGGGCTTATATGTGGGCACTGCTATGCTTGGCAAGACCACCCGTTTTGAAGAAGTAGGGATAGTGGCAAGAGAGAGACCAGATCAGCAGGCTTATTAGAAGGATGAACTAAGGTATCTATTGTGGTATTTTTGTAATCTGGTCAGTTAATAAACAGAGCCTACTGTCAAATTTAAAAAAGAAAGAAAATAAGGGGGAAAGAAAAAAGATTCTATTGTAGAAAATGCAGTGTTTATAAGCCAAGAGCCACAGATAGGGAGAGAGACAGGTAGAGTCCTGGGGCAGAGTGCTGGGGAGAACAATTTTGCCTACATGCCAAGCTGTTGGCCTCACCAAAGGGAGAGGCATATAATCTGCATCTTGTTCTTTGATCTAGAAAGCTGACATTTTCTCAAGCTTATGTAAAGAGCTAAGCAAACATTACTTCAATATTCCTCTTCCAAACAGACTACTTTTTGTAGCCCTAAGCTCCCACTGTATGTAAATTCTGGAGCCACTGGTTCAGATCAGCAAAGAGCCAAGCACAGGAGAACATCCTATCTCATGCCAGCAGAGCTTTACAACATAAACACCAACTGGACGCTGGAAATCGATCAGGAAGCTTTGTACAATCACTGGCCACGCAGCTGTTGAGCTCAGAGAAGCTACAGTCCTCAAAGGACAATGACAGCAGAGGGCCAGTGATACACTCTGAATGCTGAAGAAATAAGGTCTGAATAGCTTTTTGTTTTTGTTTGTAGATATTGTAAGAAGGGGTATAAAAACCCCCTTCAATATAGGAGCTCTGGAAAATCGCTACATATGATCCTGAAAATTAAAAAAGGAAGTATAGCTTTAATCTTCCCCCCACCCTCCACAGTGCTGGGGAATTGAACTTTAATACATCCTCAGCCCTTTAAAAAATTTTATTTGGAGGCAGGGTCTCACTAACTTGCTGAGGCTGGCCTCAAACTTAAGATCCTCCCACCTCAGCCTCCTGGATTGCTGAGATTAAAGGTGTGTACCACTGCACCTGGCCTTTGAATCAGTCTTTACTACAAACTCAAAATAAAATTTAGAGAAGCAATTGCTGCCCTCAAGGAAATGGAAAAAAAATAATCTCTTTGTAATAGTATGTAAAGGTTCTACACATGTTGAGATAAAACAAGCCCAAAAAACACAAACGGAGGATGAAAATCTTCACTGGAGAGGGAAACAAGTGTTAACCTTAGAAAACTGAAACACTGAGCTGTGGGTGGGGGATGCCCACCTGGAATCCCAGCTACTTGAGGTTGGGGTTGGGAGGATCATCCTGGGCAACACAGCAAGACTATCATCTATGAGAAAAGAAAAGAATAAGTATAACAGCATTTTTTAAAAAACATTTTAGATGCTAAACACAGAATGAAAAGGAACCAAAATAAAAATTTTTAAAAAATGAATATAAGGAGAAAAAAAAAGACAGTCATGGAAGAATAAGGAAAAAGATCTTTATTGTTTCAAGGTGGGGGGGGGAGCAATAATTAAAGATATAGTAGAAGAAAATATTCATCCCTGACTAAAGACCTGGGTCTAAAAAGCACAAAGATACATATTTCAGGCAAAATTAATCAAAACAGAAATGTGCAAAGAAATTATGGGGATTTTTTTTAATAAAAGAAAAAAGAACAAAATTTTGAAAAAATTTCAGGTAGGAAAGGTTACTAAGGAAGAAAGAAAATAAATTGGAACTACTCCTGTTAAGTAATCATACTGGGTTGAATAGCACTGCTCTACCCCATTCAGGTCCATCCTGAACCTCAGAACATGACCTTATTTGCAAATGGGGTCTTTTTTGCAGATAAAATTTGTTGAAATGAGGTCCTACTGAATTACTATGGGACCTAACTCCACAACTCTGACTTTACAAGAGGAGAAGGAGGTTCAGATTCAGTGGTGCAGGGAGAAGGCCACGCGAGGACACAGAGAAAGTGGAATGCAGCTGCAAGCTGAAGGGGGTCTGGAAGGGTAGGCAACCCCAGACGCTGCAAGAGGCAGGGAGGAACTCCTACCCAGAGCTTTCGGAAGGAGCATGGCCCTGTAGAACCTTGGTTTTGGACTTTAGCCTCTAGAACCTTGAGGGAATAAATTTCTATTGTCTTAAGCTGCTTAATTTGTGGAAATCTATGATAGCAGTTCAGGAAATGAATACAGTAACAGATCGATATTTGTGAAGTTCTAAGAGAATAAGGCAGTTGACTCAGACATCTTAAAATCAAGTTGTTCTCATGGAAACTGTAACTCAGTCATTTCCAGATATGTAAGGATTACAGAAAGTACTGTCATGTCCCCTAGCACACTAACCTGAACCTGCAGGACAAGCACACTTACTTAGAACCACTGCCATTCACTTGTATTGGGGAGGTCACAGCCGATGTAGTCAGACGTAAATAAGAAATATGAGATTTGGATGGAGGGAGACCAAGTTGTTTGTGGAAGAGTATCTATGCCTTCAAAAGATGATACTTTGTTTTTAAGTAAAGAAGCACAGTAAAATAATAATATATAAAATATATAAGTCCATTTTATATATAAATTTAATTACTGAAGGGACATACCTAAATCTTCATAGTGATTATCTATAGGTGGCAAGATTACGGGTGAATTTAATTTTTCTCTCTGTGCTTTTTAGTACATTTTAAATGTTCCATAATAAGGGTAAGTCAGAATGCACATATACATATACAAAGGATGAAAAGCAATATAAAAAAGTAGGAAAAATAATTTATCAGAAACCACATTTCTAGCAAAACTGATTGTGTAGCTCATATGTGGACACCCAGCAGTGAACTTGGTGGCTGCCAGGGATTCAGTTAAAAAGAATCCTGACCCTTACTAGGACAGGTAAGGAAGGCCCACAAATTATTACAGTGTGAAACACGATGGGTGCTGGAGGAATGCGAGAACTGCAGGGCTCTGGAGAGGGAAAGGTGATTGGCCACAGGGAGGCCAGGAAAGGCGGCCAGGAAGAGCAGGGCCTTGGCAGGGGCAGGTCTCAGCAGGGCGTTCTAGAAGGACGGAAGGTGTGAGGCGGCCTCAGAGGCCAGCGTCACGGCAGATAATGGCCTGTTGGATGGATCCTAGGCCACGTGAGCTGAGGCTCAATGACAGGTTGGAGCGAGACCATGGAAATTCTGAAATCCTAGGCTAAAGAGCACCTAGTCGGTTCCCTAAGCAGAGGAGAGATGCTGAGGGTGACGCTGCCGTTACTTGTTGGAAAGCATAAAGATGACACTGCCAGGGCTGTCCAGGATGAAGGTCCTCTTATAGCATCAAGGAAGGCAAAGCTCCCAGACTGAGGCGAATGACATTTGAGAACGTGGACACACTAGGTAACAGCACACTCGTTTACATTTCTTTGAGAAGTCATAGAGTCAGGAAAAGTCCCAGAAGCTCACAGGAAATGGAAATGACACAGAAGTCACCCAGAAAAAGGAATACCTGGAAGTGAACCAGGCAACATGGAAGTGAACCAGACAAGAAGAGAGAGGTAAGAAACACATAAGGAAATGAAAGTTACTTTCAAAATGGAAGATGCATGCCACTCAGCCCACTCCAGATGTGCTGATCAGGATGTGAATTTTAAACAAGCCACTCAAGGAATTTGTGGGCACAGTGGAATTTGAGGGTCACTTATAGCAAAGGCACAATCTACTGTGGATAAAGGGTGTATGTGGGGGCAGTTGTGTGGCACTGGATAAGGTAATCTGCCTTTCTGCAACTCAGTCACCTCAGCTGTAAAATGGGGCAATAATGGTACATACACCTTTCTGTAGGCAGTTGTAAAATTCAAATTAGTTTACACATCGAAAGCATTCAAAAGACTTCCACCGGCCATGCACACTGGTGTGGATAAAGAGCAACCTGGCCATGGAATCTATTTGGAGTACAGTCCCAAGAGGGTTTGGCAGGAGATGGGTGGGCCATGGCTGGTTTCCTGTTTCTGGAATTAGCAACACAACACAAGGCAATGCCATCTATTTGGTGGTCTGGCATGGGGCAAGAGGGATGACAGTAAGTTCAGTTTGGGGCACATTGAGGTTTGGTTGCCACTGGGCCAACCAGTAATGATGTCCAGGGGGCATCTGGGCAATGGATCCAAAGATAGAATTCTGGACTCAATATGTGGATCTGGGAGTCACCAATCTACACTGAAGCGTGGGACTAGGGAATGTCACCCAGAAGCAAGCAGAGTGAGAACAACACCTGGGACAGACGGGAGGAACATCCGCATGAAAGGCCAGGCAGAAAAGGAATCCCTTGGAAACGCTGAAAAGGAGAAGCAGGGAGACACCAAGGAAGGAGAGAGTTCGGGCAGGGGAGAGCGTGGTCCCATGAGGCAAAGGTGGAGAAACGCCGGTTGAATTTGGTCTTTGGTGACCTTGGCAAGAGAAGTTTCTGTGGAGTGCAAGAAGGGGAAGCATCAGAAGGAGAAAATCAGGAGGGATCAAAAAGAGAAGGTGCAAGACGCTGGAACATACTCCCAAAGCAGTCAGCACGCTCTCGCGTGGGTGGAGCAAACCCAGGTTGAGCCTGCAACACAGCAGCAACTGCAATAGGCCAGTTAAGAAGCTGGGCCCCAAAGCACAGCATCTTTTGCCCAGGGTAACCGCTTTAATTAAACCAGTAAAGTAAAAAAATATATATATTACTCATGGCTCAGCAGTAACAGAGGGATGAGAAACCTGAGCCCTTTTTGATAAAGCACATGCAACAGGAGAAACTGGATTTTTTTCATGATTTTCCCTCAATGGGAAAAAAAAAAAGCATACACATTATAGATATTCCTCTCTCCAAGAGAGAGGCAAAGAAGATGCTCCAACTGTGGGGTAGCTGTGCATTCGCAAAGGCGTGGCTTTGCCGGAAACAGGAGAGAGCCTAAAGGAAAGGGTCTCAGTTTAAAGGCACCAAGAGAAACTTCAGTGCTCTTGGATCCACAGCCCCGGGGGAAGTTTCTCAAGCTGCCTGCCTGGAGCAGTTAGTAAGTGAAAGGGGCTACATGTCTGCAGGCCAGACAAAAGAGCTCTTCATGTTCAGAGCCTGTGTGGTGAAAGGTTGGCTAAAAGATAAATTCCTTTCCATCTTTGACGACACCAAAAGAAGGACAAGAGCAGTTTTCAAATTCTGTGTGCCCAATGCCTCAGCTGAGATGGGAAGACTTGCCTAAATTCAGAAGAAAACGGGCCTTTTCTAAAGGCAGCTTTCAGAAAACTGAGAATACTTTCTACTCATCAGAGCAACATCAAAGGCATAGAACACTCCACATTTTTATCAAGTCGACGATATTTTTTTCTACAACAATGAGAAATATTGCTGAGCCTGTGTTACTGGTATGAAAGTCGAAGCAGGTATATGAGGGGCATGGTGGTGGGCAGGGGACATTGTGGTACAGGAAGATAAGTGGGGCACTGGAAGAGACTACATGTCGGAGATGCTCAGGAAAATTTTGCCACTGGAGTGCACAAGAGATCACAACCAAGGAGGAAACTGGTCTCTCTCTCTCTCCTGTGGTGAAGAATTAGCCAAGTAAACAATGCGCTTCACAGTTTGCATCTCTGATTATGGGGGCAGGGGCCTGTTAGCTATCATGCTGTTGATTAAGAGTAGCCGTGTTTACTCAACGATCAACCTAATTTCCTTAGAAAACACTCTGTAAGCAATTTGAAAATACTTTCATAGTATAGCAGGGTACCACATGTGACCAGGTGAAGGCCACTGGAGTCAAAGAACAAAGACCCCAGGATACTAGCAGAAGCAAGAAGTAGTACAGAGACACAGAACACATGGACCTGAGGAGGAAAGACCTGGACATATAGGAGGCAAAGACCTATGTGACCTCTGAGGAGAGCAAGAGACACCCTGACCCACAGGAGGCAGGGAGGGGGGGCACTGGAAACTCTTGTTTTGAGAACGGAGACCATGCTGGTGACAGATATCATGGAGATGGCTCTTCCTGGGAAGGACTGGAGGTTCTGGTATTCATGTATGGTGTGTGTTTAGCTAGGCCATTTGGTACAGGTCTGTGCCTCAGCTATCCATGTCATTAACACATGGCTCAGTGCTCAAGATGGTCACCAAATGGCTGGTCAGATGGTGCTAATTCTGCCTGCATTTTGTTGATCCTAGGAAATGAGGTCATAAAATCACACTGTAGAAAAAAGTGGGGTAGGGAAGAGACAATTGTCCAAACCATTCCCTAAAACTGAGCATGTTGATGGCAGACTGAAGGATTATGTTGTTAAGGGCTGGATGTAGAAATACCTTGTGTTTATGCTCTATCTTATGTTCAAAACAGGATTGAAAGCAGCTTAGTGAATGATATCTTACTCAAAGGATAAAATTAGATAACAGCACACTCAGAACAAGGGTGTATCAGATGTGGATAAACAAACTGAAAACAAGAGAAAAAGATGAGCAGGCATGTTATAAAGCCTCTCAAGGTTACCAGAGGCAAGGAAATAAGTAGGGTCCTGAGATTTCTAGAAGCCACTGCAAAAAGGAAAAATCCCTTCCATTTACAGGATCCTCTCTGCTTATAAGGCTGACCACAAGCTTCCCAGAAGAAGCATGGGGTACTTTTCCATCCTAAGAAAAGTTTTTCTCCTAGGTTCTCTTAAAGGAGACACTGTGTGACAGGCTTAGAGAGCTCCTCAGCAGCATCCTCCAAGACATACACCATCAAGACTCGTCAGGCTGTTCTCCACTCTGTCCATCAAAGAAGATGAAAGGCACAAAGCCAAGGCACAAATCAAGAAATGCAAGTCTGCGAGAGAGCAGGAAAGGTAGGCCAAGTGTGTGTAGCTGTCTTGGGTTGGCTTGATCCAGGTATTAAATTCAAACCATTTGAGGCATGGCCATCTCTTTGGATAACTCTTTATGAACATGCTTCTTATAACCAAGCTTTTGTTAAGATTTGGACAGAAACAGTTTGAAATGATACATTTGAATTAAAAGCTAAAGCAGGGTGCTCTGTGCTGTTGATTAAGAGCAGCTGTGTTTACACAACGATCAACCTAATTTCCTTAGAAAACACTCTGTAAGCAGCCAGACCATAAGAATATGAGATTGTACCCTAAAAGATTAGGTGTAGGGGGGTTAAATGTCACTTCTGGCACTTGCTAGCTACGGGACTTTTCTGAGATCATCAGCAAATGGGAATCCATTCAATGTCCACAAGTGTCTTCTGAGCAGCTGTCGTGTGAGGCCTAATCAAATAATACCCACCTCTGATGGTTGTTACTGAGGATTAAATGAGTAAATGCATCTCAAGGATTCAGCATAGCAACTGGAACATGGCAAGCACTGAATAAGTGCTCAAACTAATAATAACGACAACAAATTAATAACCATAATAGAAGATTTATGGCTCCATTCTAATGCATAAATAAGTATATGATTAAGATCTTCAAATTCTACCCACAGAAAATGGTTGCAATAATTGTAGCCTGGCAAAGTTTCAAAGTCAGCAAGACCAATCACCCACAGTCAGTAAAAACATCAAGAAGTATCATCAGAGTTCTGGACCACACAGAACTGCTAGTGAGTGTGCCCAGATAAACATGTCTCAAGGTACCAGAGGGAGCTGACCTGCTATGTGAGATGCAGGCTCGAGCCTGTTATACCAGAGAGCATCTGCCAACACTGGGATGGCTGTAGTCCTTGAGGTCTTGGTGTCCCAGGGGAAGATACGCTGGCACCTTCACTAATCTCTCACTTTGGTGATGCCACATAGAATACGATTTCTCCTGTTAATGCCCATGTGAACAAAAAGCCTACTGGACTCTGAAGAGAGAATAAGACTGCGCTGAGTCAGGGATGCCTGAGCGGCAGCTAAGTTACTCATTAGCAAACTATCCTCTTTCTGGACACCAGTCCCTCAGGCATAATTCAAATTTGTGCTTGAGCAAAAATATAAATTACTACATATAAAACTTTGAGAGCCCTCAAAGAGTCAAAACTTCAAACATTAAAATCTGCAGATGCCAGGCATGTTCATTGTCAACCATTCCTTTGATAGTCATTAGATAGCACAAAAGCCAGATGTCCTTTGAGGCCACTCTGAGTTCCTAAGAACTAAATCCCACCCCTTTCATAGGTTTGTTTCCTCTGTGGCAGGGGAGCATGCTTGTACCTCATCCAAATTCGGGTCCGAGTCATTAAGAACAAGTTTAGGGAGGAATGGACAATATTCCCCCTTGTTTTATCCTGATCCCAAATTACCTACAGATGGTGACCTCCCAGAAGGACTAAGAGATAGGGGTGCATGAGAATAAACAGCCTGATGGGACAGGAGGGGAGAGGTCTATATTGTGCCCAGACCATTCATCATTTATGCCACTCAGTTTCTGCTCCATCAAGTCGAAGGCCGAGAACAGATCAATAAAAGCTACAAACAATTTTGTGCTTTTCCTGACCAATTTCGATATAAAGTGATGAAGAACGGTGGTGGTACAATGCCTGTGCCTTGCGGGATGCTGCCACGGAGACCAGACTTGTAATTTATCAGGAAGAAAGATGGTGTGTGTTTTAGGTGGAATACACCACACCTAATGAGTCTAACTGCATTGGCAGCAGGGGTAGGTGTCAAAGAGGCTGTTTTCCTTTCCTTTATTAATTTTTCATGGGTCAGATTATTCTCTAATTTCACCTGATCATTCATTCATCTAATCAATACTCACTAAGTAATGCTAAGCCTTGTGCTTGGTACTAGGGATACCATGGCAAGCAAACAACCATGATTTCTATTTCTCAGGGAGCTCATAATCCATATCCTTATTTATGGGATTAGTCAAAGTGTCAGGGAAAAGAGTATACCAGCAGAGGGAGAAATGTTCACCAGGTGCTTGTAAATAATCTACCACATGAGAAACATTTTGAGGTTTCAGCCCAGCTCCTGCGTTTAAAACTGATGTGTCTACATCGTTTTCAGAGAAAATGTGCCCTATCCACAAACTCTGTTGAGTAGACAGTTCTAGAAGATCATGCATAAACCCCTCTACCCTGAGCAGTGTTTGAATCAGTGATATATACCTGTAAAAAGAGGAAACAATCCATAATATTCTACTTGAAATGTTAAATAGACTACAATGGGAAATGTAAATGTTGGAGACTGGGGGTCTGGAAATCAATTTAGTAATAAAATTTTATGAGAATTTAGCATGTGCCAGATTCTAGAAATAAACAGTGAACAAGTCAGACATGGATCCCATCTTCACCTTGAATGGAGAGAGTAGTAAATAAATAAATAAATGAAACACATAGAAACTGTGGTAAGCAATGTTCAGAGAGTATAAGGGTGCTGAGTTAGAGGACAGCACAGCAGGGACACTGTGGAAGAGGCAGGGGCTGCTTTGAGAAGGGGGCGTTTAGGCTGAAATCAGCCACAGGAAGCTCTGGGGAAGCCCATTCCAGGGAGAAGAATTAGCAAGGCAGAGTCCTGGGACAGGGAAGAACTCAAGTGCATTCTAGGGACCAATGAGGACAGAAATTGAAGCACAGTGAGTGAGAGAAGGAAGAGAAAGGCAGAGTGGGGCGTCTTGCAGGGCACAGTAAGCGTCCAGATTTGAAGCGTACCGAGCAACCAATGAAGGGGTTCAAGAAAGAAAAGGCATTGTGCTCTCAATATTTACAAACATCATTGTCATAAGACAGACATATTGACTGATGAGAGAGAAAAGAAAGCCAGAAAATTAACCCTTGTGTATAGGGTCAGTTGATTTTTCAGAGGGGTGCCAAGATCATTCAGTGGGGAAAGGACAGTCTTCAATAAATGATGCTGGGAAAGAGGTGTGTGTCTGGGGGCAGGGCAGAATAGAGGTTAATTGGATTAGACAAAGGAGAATGAAGGGAAGGGAGCGGAGGTGGGGATAGGAAAGACAGTGGAATGAATCAGATGTCACTTTCTATGTTCACATATGAATATGCCACAGTGAAACTCCACACCATGTACAACCACAGAATGGAAAGTTATACTCCAATTATATACACTATGTCAAAATACATTCTACTGTCATGTATAACTAAAAAGAACAAATAAAAATTAAGAAAAGACCAATAGAGGGTGGGAGAAATAGCCCTGGGTTCAATCCCCAACACCCACACACACACAAAAAAAGAGCAATAGAATGGCCTATCTAAATCTACCATATGAAAAAATACTAGATATAAATGGATAATACAATACAATCTAAAATTAGATGTTTGGGCTAGAGGCACAATCCCCTGGAAGAGTATGTGCACAGAATGTACAAGGAACTGGGTTCAAACTTCAGCACCACAATAAAATGCAGATGTTACGGTGAGATGATGTTGAAAACATAGCAGAATATGAGTCTCCTGACCCTCCCTCTATTTACAGATCCACCAAATAAACATTTACTCATATAAAAAAGAAAATGGGGCTAGGAAAGCTGATCATCCACACTCAAGAGAATGAAGTTGGACTCTCAACTCACATATATATGGAAATTAAAATGAATCAAAGACAAATATAAAAGCTCAAACTATAAAAATTTTAAGAAAAACATAGGGGAAAATCTGCAGAATAGTGGATCTGACAATGAGTTTTTGGATGTAACGTCAAAAGCACAGGCAACAAAAGAAAAAATTATAGATAAATTAGATTTATCAAAACTTTTCAAAAGAACTTTTGTACATCAAAAAACATTACCTAAAAACTAAAATGATAAATCAGAGATATCCCATTCTTATATCTGATATGGAATTAATATCCTGAATATATAAAGAACTCATACAACTCAATAGCAAAAAAACCCAAGAAGCCAATTTAAAAAATGAGCAAAAGACTTGAACAACCATTTCTCCAAAGGAGATACATAAATGACTTATAGCATTAGAGAAAACAAATCAAAATCACAGTGATTACGTCATGTACATATATGACTGCAGGACTGATATGATTCTACAACATGTACAATCAGAAAAATGAGAAATTATACTCCACCTATATATGATATATCAAAGTTCAAAAATACATTCTACTGTCATGTATAACTAATTAAAACAAAAAAAATTGAAAATCACAGTGAAATATCACTTCATGCTCCTTAGGATACTATTGCATATAAAAAGAAAAATAACAGGTTTTGGCAAGAATGTGGAGAAACTGGAACCCTTGGGTACTACTAGTAGAAACAGAAAGTGGTCCAGCCACTGTGAAGACTAGGTTGGACTTTCTCAAAAAGGTAAACATGGAATTACCATGTGATCTGGCAAACTTGACTCCTAGTTAATATATTCCAAAGAATTGGAAGCAGGGACCCCAACAGATATTTGTACACCAGTGTTCAGAGCATGTATGATTAATAGCTAAAAGGTAAAAACAACCAAGTCCATCAACAGAAGAAATAAATGAAATGTAATACATATGGATATACATGGAATACTACTTGTCCATAGAAAGGAAAAGAAACTCTGATGATCCCATAACAGGAAAGAACCTTGAAAACATTATGCTGAGTGAACTATCTCAGACACAAAAGGAGAAATTTCATATGATTTCACTCATATGAGGTACCTAGAAGAGGCAAATGCCCAGACATAGCGAGTAGAGTTGAGTCTACGAAGAGCTGGGGAGAGGAGGGGTGGGGAGTAGTGTTTAATGGGTACAGAGTTTTAATTTGGGATGATGGAAAATGTTCTGAGAGCGATTAGCAGTGATGGTTGCATAATATTATACATCATATTGCCCCTGAATTATATATTTAAAAGTGGTTAAAATGGTAAATTTTATGTTGTACATACTTTAGCACAATAAAAATGAAAGAATACACCCACCTGTCTGGCTGCTGGCAAAAAGGGACCAGAGAGAGATGATATGCAGTCAGGGGAAGCTATGTGTGGAGAGAATGGTGAGACACAGAGTAAGGTAAAGATGAGAAATCATACAGGCCAGAGAGGAACAGACAGAACAGCTGCTGGGCGGCCACAGGGGGCCCAGCTCTGCACTTCATTCCAGGGAGACTCATCCATGTCTTTTCAGTGAATTACTTTATGCTCAGCTAGACTGACTGCCTCTGGGCTCCTTGAAGGAAGAGGAGCCTGATGAAGGCTGGGAGCACAGCTGAGAGCCAGGAAAGACGTTGCCTGGGACGCCAAGCTCAGGCAGCTGGCTTCTGAACAGGACTACAGCTCCAAGAAAGCAGGAGACATGGCATCCCCTGCCCCTCAGATCCTCGCATGGTGTCTGCACATGTAGATCTTCAAAAGGGGCTGGGGGTGGCTCAGCAGTAGAGTCCTTGCCTGGCATGGGTGAGGCACTGGGTCTGATCCTCAGCACCACGTAAAAATAAATAAATAAAGGTATTGTGTCCATCTACAACTAAAAAAAATATTTAAAAGAAAGATATTTATCCAATGAAGGTTAAGAATCTCTCCCATGAGTTTACAGAGATCTAGGATTCCAGGCTCTCACTTACCAAATTCATATCAATGGCCACCATAGGAATTTAAGTCCCTAATTTTCCCATTACTGCTTTGAATGGCCACACTTAGCTTTTCACAAAGACTTATACCTAATTTGTTCAAAGTCAAAGTCTCTGCTGACATTTCCATTTTATGTAATCCTGAATACTTTCCATAAAATGTGAGTTCCAGCATGTTCAACATTTATTGGATTCCCAATGGTTTCCCTCATACCAGGTAAAGAAAAGTTAAACCCACTTTCTTATGTATATAGAACACATAATAGTTTTTAATTTCATAATACAGTCACCCTCCATATCCATGGGTTATACATCCAGGGATTCAGTCAACAGTGTATCAAAAATATTTTGAAAAAAACTGCATCTGTGCTGAAGATGTAGAGACTGCTTCTTCTTGTCATTGCCTAAGAACCCAGAGAGTACAGAATTAGTTACCTGGCATTGTGTCTTACTAGGCATTATAAGCAATCCAGGGAAGATGTGAAACACATGGAAGAAGTGTGTAGGTCATGTGCAAACATACCATTTGATATAAGGGATTTCCCTCACATTTTAGCACCCAGTGGGAGTCCTGCAACAAACCCCCTGCAGACATCAAGAGAAAACTGTACTCTATTATCCAGAGGTGAGAGAAAATATTGCCTTCCTTTCAAAACACAATGTCAGAATTTCAAGAGAGTCTTAGATAGCAAAGCTGGAGTTCTGCTCGTTTCCTTTTTCTCACTCATTCCAATCACCAGTGCATACGTTACTTCTAACATGGGAAACTAGAAACAACCTGATTTTATAAAAAGAGGGACACTTTCACAGATACTCATTTATCACCAAATTGGGCTATCATGCTCAGATTGAGATGGCAACTCTTTAGAAGGAGACATTTACAAAACATAGTTAACTGAAAAGAGAGGAATGCAAAAGCAAACATGCAATTTCATTACAGTCATCTAAAAATGAATTTTGTAGCTATAAAGATTATGAGGTACCGAAAGGAGATGAAAACAGTTGCTACAAGGCAGTGAGACTGTTTACGGGATTTAAAAATATATTTAAAGTTTGTCTATAAGATTTTTAAAAGTGAACTATGAATACACACACGGCTCCAAAATGAATGAAGATTTTTTGGCCAGGGCTAACAGATGCCTTGTCTGGGATTCTATAAGGCAGGGGTTCTTCAAGTGTGTTGCCTGGACCAGCAACATTACATCAATCTGGGAATTTGTAAGAAACTCAGATTAAATTTGAAACTCCGGGCTGGTCCCAGTGATCTGTTCTGATAAGCCTTCCAGGTGATTCCCATGTCTGCTCGAGTTGGAGAGCCACTGCTGTCAAGTACCATTCTGAGGTTCTATGACTTCCACAGGTCTGCAGGGTCCGCCTTTCTTCCCATGTTGTTTTCCCAAGCATCACTCTCACTGTTCACAAGAGCTCCATGCTACTTACTCAGCCAAGTGCAGGTCTTCACTGACAGCTGCACTCCTGCTGCTGAATTTCATCTTTACTGCTGCAGCCAGTAAACATGCACTGTACCCAGGTGTTAAGTGCTTTATTGTATCATCTCATTTAATCCTCATGTCAGCCTCACAAGGCCAACATCCCTATTGTATGGAAAATGGAAGCCAAAAGAAGTTCAAGATCACATCACTAGCAAATCATGGTTCAAGAATGACTTCAGAGCACAGGTTCTTTGCACCACTAAGGTTCAGAGAAGTAAAGCAATGGGCTGGTGATATAGGTATGGTAGGGCTGGCGTGTGGACCCAGGCCTGCCTGGTTCCAAAGCCTGTTTGCCTTGTATCCACTCAGCTCTGCTGCCTCACACTCTCTGCTAGGCAGAATCATCTGCTCACTGCCCTTGGAATGCATCATTGCCAAGAATCATGCTGCTTGCCCACATCTCCTGTCTATTCTCTGCCACCCGCCCACAGCCCACAGCTCTCCACGAGGCCTTCCATGTCACTTCCCTGAGATTCCTGGCAGAACGTTTCCCTCCCTTCTCTTGTCCCCCACCATGCTTTCTCTGTGTCCTGCTACATTTACCAATTCCCACTCTGAGTCACAGCACACAGCACACAGCTCCTTAAGGTGAGGCAGAGGTCTAAATTGGCATGGTGTCACCAGTGAGTGACAGAACAGGCACTGATTGAGTCAATCAATGTGTCTTTTAAGTGGCTAAATTCATTCTTTAGATATTTTATGTATCTTCTCTGCCCAGCTGGAAGACAGTAAGCTCCTGAAGAACAAGAATGGAATCTTTTATTTATTTTATATTTTCAAGAGTCCTCAGCCCTGCACCAGGTATACAGTCAAGTCCATAATATAAGCTTGAATTCACGTAGAATGCTGCTGGTGCACAAATCTGGTATAAATTTCTCTACTACTCAAACCCTGTAAAAAGGCAGCTTATGTTAACGGGATAATCAGGTCCTATACTAATGGATATAGCAACTCATTTTTTATAACTAGATGGAAACAGTAGATTTAATGTTCTTAACAGAAATTAAACAATAATAAGTAGAATTTTATGAGTACATTTTCCTAAAATTTGTTCAAAACTCTATGCAATTGAGGAAAAAAATCATAATTCTGTCTTTAAAAAAGGTAAAGATGCTTACACTGTACCTCTTTTAAAATGAAAACATATTCTTTATAAAAATCATACCAGAAACTCCAATGACTGTAATTAGGAAAAGGTGGGTATCTTTCATCTATTGTAGTCATTCATCTAGTTCAACTAGTATGCTTGTAACAGGAGAGAAGATCGCATAAATATTCCAACTCCTGTCACATACCCAGAAAGCAAAGGTGCTGAAAATCAGAATAAGTATTTCAATAATAAACCTTGAAAACCAGCTCTTTAAACTTTTAGAAACAAGGCAATATAAAAATGAAATTGCTACCTTTATTAATTCACAAATTATTTTATTAAATCCATACACCATTAACAGGAAAATATCAAGCCACAACATATATTTAATAAACTGAAGACATGAGATTAAAAGTACATAACAATAAAAATAAAGATGATCAAATTATCATAGCCTTTCAATAGATATTTATTCCAATCCAGTCCTTACCCTGTACTCACATGGTCTAACAATAAATATATAGCAAAAGATTCGATGAGCTTGGCTGGCAATCGTCTCTAAATCTACATCAATGGATCACCACTGAACAGGCAGCATCGACTTACCAGCTCCACAGATCCATAATGTTTCCTACTGAAATCCCCACGTCTACAGCCTAGGTCTTCCGAGACAGAGCTGGAACAAAAATGCTTCATCAGTATTATACATAGCGATCTGGCCACAAACCTTCTGCAGAAATCAACTACCATTTGCAAAAAGGGCTGCTATGGAACGGGCTTGCAGCGCCCTGGCTCCTCACTGCAGGGGAGCCTCCGTGCGACAGATACGGTCCCCAGCAGCCATTGCAGAGCCCGGGTTTCATGGAGCCCTCAGTAAAAAGAAAAATGCCCGAGTCATCCCTGGAAGTATAGGCAATGATTGAATTAAATATTTAGTCATTTGGAATCGATTGAAATTTCCAAGGCTACTGGTGGTTTATAATTTCATTTCTCTATTACCAAAGGGGATAGAAGCCCTGCAGTAACTTGAGGCAAGGGACAAAGCTGCTGAACCAGATCTTGCAATTATCTTTTGCTTAAGTCTCTTTGTCCCAAATATGCAACATAAAAATAACCAGCATCATTTAATGCTATATTTTAAGCAGGAGACAAAAACTCCCAAATCCCAGTAGGCCCTACTCCCCAGCGCCCCCTCCCTCCACTTTAATTTAAGACTTTTATGTGACAATATGAAAAAAGACCAGGACTAACAGAAAATCTGAAAACTGAACATCTGAGCCTCTTCGATTTTTTTACCCAGCAGCAGCTAATACATCCCACTTCCTCTCCCCCTCCCCACAAAATCAGGCTTAAATCAGATAAGAAAACTCACAGGTGTTGTTGAAGAGCAATTAAAACAAAGACAAAATTGTTCCTGCGTTTACATCTTGAAAGCATAGTTATTCCTTCAAAAGGCACATACCTTATTGGCTAGTTAGTACCTTTACGACCCCAAGCAGTACTCATGAAGGCAACAGAGATCCACAAAATACAAAACAGTTTTAATAAGTTTGGTTCTAATACGTCATGCAAACAACTCTAATAAAACAGAAAATAAAACAACAGAGGAATCACAGGTTTAATATGTTCAAAACCTTTGGAATGTAACGTGCAAAGAAAGGTGCACTCGGTACCTTTTCATCCTTCCTTACAAGGAGGCTACATTTTCTAAATTACAGCCCTCTTGGTAAATTCGGAAAGACACCAGCTCTGATGTTTAGCATCCACAGAACTGACTCTCTGCCAGGACACTGTTTGATAGGCTCCAAGGAAGACAGCATGAGAGGAATGAGATTAGAGAGTCTAATGGTATTCTGCCTCCACCATTTCACAGAGACGGCTGAATTAATCTTATATGAGGAATTTAACCTTTTGTCGTCCTCACTCCCTTAGCTGAAAATGTATAACAGATCAAGGAAGGCAGTGTGGGAGGGATCCCAGATGCTGCCCCAGCTACCTTCCTGCTTCTAGTGACATCATTTTCTTCCCCTGCAAAAAATCTCTGAAGGAGAATTTTAAAACTTTTCCCTGTGGTATGTTCCTGTCTGTTAAATCTCGTCTACACTCTCTCAACCCATCCTGCAAACCCTCCTAGAGACACCACCCTCCAGGTTCCAAGATCCTACCCCAGCAGCCTGAGGATACTAAGAGATGGGGGCTCTTGAGAGGAGCATCCATGCACAGACCAACATGGGGCACAAAGCAGATGCTAATCTCAACCTACCGCTGCAGTGCCAGCCAGGCCCTCAATGAAACCAGCATCAGCAGCAGTTCTAATGCAAATGGCCCACAACACGAAAAGAGCAAGGATGCCAGCCCTTCCAGGGCTGCTCTCAGTGCCACTGAGGGGGTTCTAAGATGCGTGACAACAGTTAGAAACAAACACAAGAAAGACGGCAACCTTATATCCCTGGAGCAACCACCTCCCTTAGACACTCATAGGGGAAAACACTGCCCTCTGAAAAAAACTGAGGGAGCTACAAAGAGACTGCTGCTATCTGCTGCCCCCACCCCCGCCGCTAATTACATTTCATCCAATACACTGCAGAGAAAGAGAGAGAGAGAGAGAGAGAGAGAGAGAGAGAGAGAGAGAGAGAGAGAGAGAGCGCTTCCTCGTGGTAGGGGCCAGGCTGGACTCTATGGGGTGCATTTCTAAGGTTGCAGGAGGCACTCAAAAGCAGTTGTCAGATGTGCCCCCTTCCCAGGCATAAAGCACCAGGGTTCCAAGTGGAGGGGATAACCCTGGGCTCCAGAGGAGCTCTGTTCTCCTCTCAGTCCCAGGACTGGCCCTCTGCCTGACACAGAGTGGGCAGACAAGCAGTAAATGCTTGCTGCCTTAGTGGAGGCATCCTGTCAGGGCCCATAACTTCAGGGTCTCGGTAGCTAGTGCCTAAAGGCATCCCTTGTAGGCAGGGAGGAAGGCTGCCTGTTGCCATCCTCCCTGATGGCCACTGGTCTTTGTTCCCTCCATTCAGCCAGTCTTGGCCCACGAGGCAGCCACTATTATATGTACACCAAAACCTGTTTCTCATGGGCTTGTTGCTGGACTACATTTGCTGGCCTTTGTTACAGTATATGTGACCATGTGACAGCTCTGGCCAAAAGTATGGGCAGAAGTGGGTGAACCACTTCCAGGCACATCCCTTCCTGGAAGGCATGCTGTCCTCCCTGGTGGCCACCAGAAGGACCTGCAGGAGGGCAGAGCTTTAGGGTGGAAAAAACCCATGTCTTTGAATGCCCACATGAAAGGCCATACCAAAGAGTATCCAAATTGGAATATGATGTGAGCAAGAAACAAACATTTAGCTGTACCAGTCAGGTAGGATTTGGGTTTGCCTGCTAAAGCCACTGTGTTGACTGAACTAAACAGCATCTCGTGAGGGTGCCCTGCAGCAACATAACAGCCGAGATACAGACCTGGTGGCAGACAGTAGTCAGTGAGAAAACTGATCTCAGAGGTCCCCAAAGTAGCAATGTGTATTATATAGTCACAAAATATTTGGTAACACTCATATCCACAGTAATTCAGAAGGTAGACCATGTACTTTCTGAGGCTGCAGCTCCTGGGAAAGGGTCAGACAGAATCAGAGTGAAATCAGTGCCAGCTCCTACTGGCTGACCTTAACAAGGGTTTTTATAAGAAAGAGACCAGCTCTGGAAAGAACTAGATGGGTTTCAAGTGAAGATAGAAGGGAATAGAAAAAAAATAGAAAAAGGGAATAGAAAAAGGGCCTCAAGGACTTGACAAATCACTCTGTTTCTGGCTCCAAATAAGAGTGAAGTGAAATGCAGGTGAAATGCAGGTAGGCATGAGAGGTGCCTCTTCCAGATCTAGCCTGTGACCATTTCTCATGAATAACCCATGGTCTCTTTCTTTATTTGCTAGCTGAATGGGGAGGATGAGGACTGTGAGGGATTAAACCATAACATGGAAGGAGCCTTGGTCTCAAATGGGCACATAGAAGATTCTAACTGGGAATTCCCTTGCTGGGCTGTGCTGATGGTAAGGACCAACTCATACTGTTTTCAATCATTAAGAGCCAGGGCTTATCTATTAAAACAGGTAATTTTATCTCCATCAATATAGCTCTCCATAGGTACTGGAAACTAGTATTAGAATAACTTCCACAAAAGGCGGGTGTCAGAGGGCTGGTAGGCCACAAGGACTCTGTATCAGAGATTGGCAAACTGTGGACCAACCCAGCCCCTGCCTGTTTTTGAAAGCAAAGTATGACTGGAACCCAGCCATGCCTACCGGTTATGGATTATCTATGGCTGCTTCTGCAGAATGACAGAGGACTTGAGTAGTTCCAACAGAAACTAGGACTCACAAAGCCCAAGCTATTTACTAACTGGCCCCTTATAGGGGAGAAAAATAGTCATCCCTTCAAGTAGTCCATGAATCCCTATAGCTGGGTTCAGGTGCTTCTAGATTTTAAAACCCATCAGACTCCTTAAGGGAGCTTTGTACAAGTGCAGATTCCCTGGCCCTGTTCACAGAGGTTGTGTTTGGTATGTCTGAGATCCAAACAAGCAACCAAAAGACTTCTGCTGCAGGTCACCCACAGACAATGCTTTGAAAAATACTGCTCTTCCAGACACCGCTGGAATCCCCAGGAAACCTGCAAATGGTTCTACAGCACTTTTATAAAGAAGATGAAGGCCTAGGTCAAGGTTTCCATCAACGACGAGGTGCAGTGTGGTCCTTCCGAGCATTGCTCTGTTGCAGACCTGGGTTCTTAGCCTCTCTGGGCATCAGTCACATCATCTCTAAACTGGGTTGAAAGCAGCACCTACTTGACAGGGTTCTAAGCAGACAAAGCACTAACCATGTCTACTGCATGGAAACTACTCTCAATGTTATCTATTATTATTGCTCTTATTATTAATATAAGTTCTTCTTAGGCTTTTAGAGAGAGACCTACGAAGAAAAGCTTAGCATAAATGATTATCAACTTTTTTATTCTTTTCTTTTTCTTTCTTTTTGCAGTGCTGGGGATGGAACTGAGGTCCTCCTACGTGCTAGGCAAGTGCTCTACTTCTGAGCTACATCCCAGCCCTGGGTACGAACTTTTTAAAGCATTTTAAGTAAAATGTCCTTTTTTCCCTCCTGCAGCAGTAAGGAGGACCTGGGTCAAGCACCAGCCTTCCCAGGACAGGCTGAGGAGAACACCCCAGCTCAGCACCACTCTCTTCCTAAAATTGCTGGCCTCGCAGGGTGACTTCATCTGGAAAATACCTGAGGCCCACTGCTGCAATGACGGGGAAAACACATGAAACCTGGCTGGAGGATGCCACCAGAACCAGGCAGGTGCCGCCGAGAACCGCGGGGCTTCCAATTCCCCACATGCAGTGTGGCCCAGCTAGAAATAGAAACCCTTCTGTTTCAGCAAATGAATGTGTGAGGGTGCTGGATCACACTTTGCAAGCATGAACAGAGTGGAGGACCTCCATGTTCAATTTCTACATATGGCCTGGGATGGGAGAAAAGACTTCCAGCTCTACACCGAGGCTACCCGAATTACAGTTATGTAAGTCAGGTTCCTGGAAAGCAGGATGATGCCCTTTGAAAAGGCAAGAGCTGGCAAAACTGAACAAGAGAAGAAAGGGAGCCGGGCAACCCCCAAAGGGAAAGCCCAACTCATGACACAGGCCCTCACTCAACTGGCCCAGAGATCAGTGCTGACCCTCACAACGGGCTTCAATATTTCCCAGCCCCAGTGGAAGGGTTAAAGCCAACAGTGACAATGGGGACACCTCTTGGGTCAGCAGAGAGAATTTGTGAAAATCAACAGACAATTTTTTGAAGCCTACCAACAGCCACTTCAATGTCAGGATCTCCAGGAGGAACCCTCCCCCTCCTCTACCCAAGCTGAGAGCAAGAGACAGATGGAAGGATTCCCCTAAAGAAGGCCAGAGAAGCGTTTAACTGCTGGATTTCAGATTTGGGCTTGGAGGGAGCTCAGGGTGTCTTAACACAGGTTTTGAATAGCTGATAGCATGTTAGGGCCCAGTTGTCTCGTTTTGTGAAGATATGTCAAGTGACAGAAAAGCAGAGATGCAATTACACATTAATTTCTAATGATGAAATGGAGGAATTCTGTCCTTTTCTGAAGGCAGTGAAGTATGAGGAAGAGGTCTGGAATGAAGGAGTCTGGGAAATCAGAGCCCTTTGATTCTTAGAACTCCCCAGATGGCTCCCTGTTCTCCTGCTGTGTCTGGGGGTACAGTGCTGGGTGCTCCTTGTACTAGGATCTTAAGTTTACCCTCCCTTAGCAAGATGAATCAGCCACAAGGGTGGTCCTAGACCCGAATTTCAGTCCCACCATTTGCTAGCTCTGTGACCCCAGTCAACTACTTACCCACTCTGATCCTGTTTCCTCATCAGTAATATGGGATTAAAATAGTATCTGTCTCTGTGAAGCAATTAAAAGACATCATAAGGTGTTTAGCACAATGTGTGGCACATTAAGTAGTAATTAAATAAATGCTAATTATTCTAATTGTCAGAAACCTCACATTTCTTGGCCATCACCACACCCAATGCATCTTACAGAGTGCCTGTTGTAGTAGATCATCAATAACTATCTGTTGAATAAACTCATCATGAATAAATGCTTAGCTCTGCTCCCCTTTGCTCTACCTGAAGGTGTATCTCTGCTTCTTCTACCTCCCTGCTTCCCGACCTCCCGTTGTATATTCCCTGCTGCACCTTCAGACACATTTGATGTCAGGCTGTTCAATTAACTCTCTCATTCCAAACTTTCTCTTTGAAGTGCTAGAGGCTGAACCCAAGGACACTTTATCACTGAGCTACATCCCTAGTCCTTTAAATTTTTGATTTTGAGGCAGGGTCTTAATAAGTTGCCCAGGCTGACCTAAAACTTGTGATCCTCCTGCCTCAGCCTTCTGAGTAACTAGGATTATAGGCATGTGCCATCACGCCCAGCCATTTAAATCCTCTTTTGTTTAACATTCTGGAATGAATTCCTTCTACAATATTTATGTGTCTACTAAGTTTCTGGCAAAGACATGTGTGCTCTAGAATTTATCTGATTCTCTAGTATTGATGGTTTTATGGTAATTCACTGCAAGATTCCCTTCACTAATGATCTCTACCAGTGCCTTCAAAGTTATATCTCTGAAATAAAAAGTGGCAACCATACCAAATATTGGAGAGGTTGTGGAGAAACTAGAGTTGAAGTTCTTTTACTCATTCAGAGATAGTTACTCAGCACCTACAAGGTACCAGGTACTGTGCCAGGTGCTAAACCTGTGATGCGTGGTCTCAGCTCTCAGAGAGCTTATGGTGCAGTGGAAGAGATAAATCCAAAGTCCACAGAACTTCCCAGGAACAAAAATACTGAGCACGTAAAGCACACCTGTCTATAGGAAGCTGGTAAGATGGTCTCCAGTGTACACAAAGCCTGGGAGCTGCCACATTCTTGTCAGCTCAAGACCCACCACCTGGACACCTGAGAGATGTATCTATACAGTGAGTGATTCCTGCAAAGTGGAATGTTCCCACACCTGCTCCCTCCCTCCTGCCTCTCCAGAGGATCTGGTGGCTTCTCCGTTTTTGTAAGCTTAAGATTGCTAGGTTTTCAAGCTCAGGTAGAATTTGCTTTGGGAAGCACTGCTCCCTGGGCATCTATGAATGCATGACCAAAAAACGTTAAACAGAAACTCAATGTAAGGAAAAAGACTCAGCAGACAACATATGTTGCTGTGCACCTCCTTTAACCACCTGCAGATCTACTTCTGTGGGGAAATCCCTCCAAGATCTGTCTTCCCTAGTTTTTCAAAGTCTCCCTCCTAGGAGTCATAGACCTGCTTGGATGTGCACCCAGACCTTAAAGGGAGACGCACTACCCAGAGCATACTTATGTACAGTTTGTAGGTGGCCAGAACTATAGGAAGCACCACGGTCATTTTGACCCTTGCTACTCAGTGTGCTCCTTGCACCTGAACTTGTTAGAAATGCAGGATCTCAGGTTCCACTCCAGATCCACTGAAACAGAATCAGCATTCTAACAGACCTTCCAGGGACGCATCCAACACTGAAACATGAGATGCTGTGTTCTAGACCTTGGTTCTCAAACCTAGCTCTCTATCAGAATCATCTGGATTTTTTCCTCTAATTGGTTTTACTATGAAATACTTCAAGATAAACAATAATAAAGAATTATGTAATGAACAGTACAGATACACTTGAATTCCTATGTACCTATCCCTGACCCGTTTGATCTCTCCCTCTCCTGACATAGTTGTTAACTGGGCTTGTACACCCTGCTAATTTTATTTTATTTTTATTCTGTTTTTTGTCGTACTGGGGATTGAACCACAAAGAAATACCATAAAAATACCATATTTATGGGGCTGGGGATGTGGATCAAGCGGTAGCACGCTCGCCTGGCATGCATGCGGCCGGGGTTCGATCCTCAGCACCACATACAAATAAAGATGCTGTGTCCGCCGAAAACTAAAAAATAAATATTAGAAAATTCTCTCTCTCTCTCTCTCTGTCTCTTTCTCTCTCTCTCTTAAAAAAAAAGAAAAGAAAAAAGCTGAATAAAAATACCATATTTATACATCCACAAATATTTCTTTTTTTTTTTTTTCACAAATATTTCTATTTTTTTTTTTTATCTTGAGATAAAGTGTTTTTAAGATGCTCAGGCTGGCCTCAAATTTGGGATCCTCCTGCCTCAGTCTCCTGAGTAGCTGGCATTGCAGGTATGCACCATGCCTAGCTTTTTTTACATTTTTATATTTATATCTATGTACTTATTCATAAACAATACATTATACAATGCAGCATGTTTTAAATTTTTATACAAAAGAATACCATACCATATATATCTTCCTGCAACTACTTTCTTTGGTTAAACACTGTGCTATTGAGAGTTGTGCATGGGTTTACCTGTGGCTCTAATTCATTCACTTACAGTGTCCTGCTGTATCAATACCCCAATGTTTGTCCATACTATTATCAGACATTTTTATTGTTTTCAATTTTTAAACAATACTGTAATAAACATCATTTTACATGTCCCCTTGAATACAGGTGCAGTCACATCCTTAGATTATATCCCCAGGAGTGGACTGCAGGGTTGTGTGTGCATTGTTATTTTTTCTCCCTAGGGAAACATTTCCTTTCCAATTCACATCCTGTGAACAGTTTATGAGCTCTACTTGCTCCACATCTTGGCCAGCACTGGGTGTTGTCAGACATTAGATTTTGCCAGTGTGAAGGATGGACAATGGTATCTCACTGAGGTCTGGTTTTAATTTGCATTCCCCTGATAGCCCAAGGGATATTTCTTTTATGCTTATTGACTATTTGGACTACCTGTTCCATGGTCTGCCTATTCCAAATCCTGTACCCACTCCTTTTTAGTTTTTCTTGGTCTTTTCCTGATTTGTAGGATTTATATATTCTAAATACCAACTTTTTTTTTTTTGCTAAGAAATCTCAAACATCCCCTTTCAGTAAGTTGTTTTTCTTTTATTGTCTATGTAATCATACAGAAGTTCTAAAATTCTAGTATAATATTTTCAATCTTTTCCTTTATGATCTTTCTTTGTCTGCCTTTAAGAAATCTTTTACCACCATGATGTCATAAAGATTTTCTTTCCTGTTTCCTGCAAAAGTTTTTAAAGTTTGCTTTATATTTTTTTATCTAAATATGTAAATTCCCAGTTCCTACTGCAGACCTTTTTTATCTGCATCTTTAGGAGTGGGATCTATATACCTGTATTTTTAGCCAAAATTCATTACATCAGCGATTCTCTTACAGCCAGTCTGAGAAACGCAAATAGATTCATTTCTCACCCACTAGATGCCAATGAAAGGCATTTCCTACAAAATCCCAGGAAATCATCTCATCTCTGCCTCCTTGACTGGTGGGAAGAGACTTCCGAGACATCCAGGGCCACAGACTTAGGACCATCTGGTGTCCAACCTATTATCTGTGCTAGGGCATCCTCTCCAGTCTCCCCTTACCCGCTACTAGTGATATGAAACACTCCATGCCCCAAGGTTCTCTCTTCTTCCTGCTAAACAGTTTGTATTTCTATATTGAGTTGAAATCCATCACAGCTTAATTTCCACCAGCTGGTCCTCCATCTACACCCTTTCATTTTTCCTTAACTTCCTCACCATCGCTCACACACCCCCGGCCACCTGTCTAGTCTGGCTCTACTCCTGCTCCCAGCCCTCCAGCCTCGCTGCCTTCCTTCCTTTTCCTTCCACTTGCTGAACTTCTTTTTGCCTTGGACCCTGCATGTTCTCTCCAAACTTCTTCCTGGCAGCTTTCCCCTGGACTAGGGAATACGAAGAGGGTATTTGGTCAACATCTGCCTCCCGACCAGAAGAGCTCACAATGGTAGGTTCTCTGGCTGAATCCTTAGCACCTCACATAAGGCCTGCACAGAGTTAGCTCTTGGAAGGGTTTAGTTGACTGATGGATGAGTGAAAGAATGAATGAATGAGTAAAGGCAAGCCAGCCAGCAAATAGTATTAAGATCATGTCTGCAGGAAAGTCCTTCAAATGTGTGAGAGCCACCATTTTCTCTAGGTTTTCTGTCTTTAGTAGGATACTGGGAGTGACCTGAGAGGTTAAGGCCAGCTCTCCTGCATAAGTGTGTAAAGTAGGGTCACAGCAAACACACTGACCACTTCATCTCTTTCCCTAGGGTCAGACAATCCCTGGGATCACGATCCCACTGGTAGCTGAAGTGAGATGCATTACGTTCACGAAATTTGTTTTTGAGTGAGACATAAAAATATTGTAAATATTGCTTCAGGTTAATCTCAAAAATTTCATTTCAGAGGTTAATACAATGCCAGCAATATGAATTAACAAGGAAAATGCTGTGGGAGCTACCACAATGGACAGAGGGCAACTTGGCTCATGAGCTGTCAGCTCGAAATGAAGTGGCATTTCCTATGTCCAGAGATTGGTGTTTTTCAATAAATAGGTAAGTCAAGTAAGTGGGATGAGTGATATTACATAAAAAGTCAATCAACTACAACTATCAAAACTCATCCAACTTGTATACTTAAGATCCTAATATTTTTTCATATAAATTACAGTTCAACAAAAGAAAAATTTAAAAAGTCAATCAAAGAAAATATGGAACTCTAACCCAAAACTTTAGTAAATTAATATCTATATGTTTAGAGAAATTATATATGTATAAATATTTTCTGATATTTACATAATTCTGTCTAAACTATTAGTAACTCATTCCCTGATTGTTGGCAAAAAGCATCTTCTTAATGGGCCTCAGTGCCAATGAAAGGGCATGATATGAATTAACTCAATAAATACTGATAATATTAAATAAGTGGAGGATGTACATTTGCACCTCTTTTTAGGAATATGTGTACCTGAGCATCAATGACACAGAGAAGAAAAAACTTTCTTTGTGGAAAACTAGAATTTGCTCTAGTCTAAAATTTTCTCCCTTTGGGAATATAGCTATCAGGGAAGAAAACCTGTTCTCTATTTTCTGTACCTGAAGCCTGCAAATTAAACTGACAGAGACAGATCAACAGGACAGAAGGCAGACAAATCCTATTTTTAACTTGGTGTGCTAGGGCGCTCCACAGAAAAGAAATGAAAACCCAAAGACACAGGTAGACTTGGGGACTCATCCACCACTTTAACAAAAGGTGATAAACCGTGGGGCTTCTAGGGGTAGAAAACCATGGGAAGGTGAATATGGGGGAATGAAGGCCAGACAAGGGCTATGTCATGGGGTTTGTCTCTGCAGACTCATCTGGTGGCTTCTCTGGGTTTGGTGAGAAGAGTTCTTCTTATGGTGCAGGTGAGAGAAATGTGTGCCCTGCTTCTGGGAGTACACATGGGGAGGGAAGGGAGCTTCCCATGTCCGTTTTTTCTCAACTGTCTTCAGCCCCAAATAATCTTCATGCCAAGGTATATTGTGGGGCGGCCTATTCTGACCTTTTATAGCCAATAACAATATGTAAAAAATATAGTCTTGAACATAAAAGTAAATGCTTTTTATTTTAGGTCACATGGAGTTGACATGAATTTTGCCTTGAGGTGACCCAGCACAGGGGCAAGGCCCTGGGCTACATTTTAAATGACTTCTGTGTCATATTTTAATTTTGTGGACCAAGTTAGAGCCAAGCTTATCTCTGCTGTTTTCTTCCAGGCACATTCAGACCACAGAGTAGAAGAAAAGCAGTTTACTTGTGCTTTCAAGGTCAAACTATATTTCTGAAAGATCTAAAATGTTTAATCTCTAAGCTGCTCAGACTCTGAAATAGTCTCCTAAGAAAATGAAACTGTGAAAGTAAGGGCGATCAGGGGTAGGAAGAGAAGGGAGACAGATACACCAAATGCACAGAGCCCCGGGAGACAAAAGCCCTTAACTAAAAACTTTAACTATCATAGGAGATGACACAAGAACAGCCAGCCTGTTTCTGAGGCCAAAATGGGATTTATAAGATGAGTGCTGGCTAAGGTGAATTTAGGGCAGGGCCACCCAAACTATGGCCCTTTGCCTCTTGAAAGTACTGATCAGAAGGCATGATACCCCCTAATCACTATTTATAGTGTGTCCTTCCGGTGTCTGTACTGTACTTTGAGTTGAGGTGAGCACCAAAATGGGTTGCTGGTCCCTGAGGAATATAAAATTTGAGAGAACTGAAGACTAGAATAGTCAAAGGAACACAGTTCTTAGTAATGGCCTAACTTCCTTGGGGAAAATTGATTGCTTTGTTATTCCTGCAGGGGACCCGGAGCTCAACAGTGAGTCCAGAAAGGGGCCAGCATGTCCTTGCAGAGAGCGAGGCCATCTTCCTTCCTGATTTTAGGTCACATGGAGCCACAACAAATGAGTCCTTTTCGTGTGCCTCAGTCTATCAGCAGCATCTTTAACTCCATGTTATCTTGAATGATTACCATCTACCTTCCTCTCCCTTCAACTCAGGCCACCTCCCTTCCTGGGGCCTCATTGCTCCTGGGCCTTCTAATATCACCTCAATGCTAATCACGCTCCCAGTCAAACACCCAACTGGACCCTTCTCCCCACCTGCAAGCTCAGACATCTGGCTTCTGGACACAGTCCACAGATGCCCCAGAAGCCACCCCCCGCCCACCCAACACAGCCCAAACCGGATTTCCTCCTGACTCCTCCCAGCCATTTGGGAACATTCCAGGGTTCTCTCAAATCAACAGCTAATCAGTCACCTGCGATAGCTCCCCGCCACCACGTCCCTTTGGAAAATTGTGTGACTGTATCTATGTACCTGTGTTTCATTCTTCAAAGGAACAACACACTTGCTTGCTTTAAAACTCAGAGCACATAGACCTCAAGGGGAAAACCTGCCCCCTCCTGCCCCACATAGGCAACTTGGAACGCTCCTGTGTATCTCCCAGAGGTGATGTGTACACTTACAAGGAAAGGGCAATACATGTTCCCCTCTGCTTACACAAATGGGAGTGTATTACAGTCAGCCCTCCGTATCCACAGGCTCCACATCTGCAGATTCAACCAACCACAAATCAAAAATATCTGGAAAAAATTGCATCAGTACTGTACACATAAGGACTCTTTTTTCTTATTATTATTCCCTAAATAACCATTTACACAGTATTGACTGTTACTATAAGTAAAATCAAGGTGATGTGAAGCATATGGAAGGACAATGTAGTGAACCACACTGTCTCACATAATCCACAGTTCTGGGTACCTGCAGGGGTGTGAAACCAATCCCCCATGGATAATGAATGTTAATTGCATGTACAATCCTCCTCCTTGATCTTGTTCTTTTTTTTCCCACTTGACATATCTTGGTGATTTTTCCAAATCTGTACCCAAAAAGCTCCTGTATTCTTTCTCATGGCTGTGTAGTATTCCACTGAATAGCTATATCATGTTGTATTGAACCAACTCCCCAGTTAATGGTTTCCGATATTTGCTATTACTAATACTGCTGCAATGCATGACCCTGAGCATGCACTTTTGCACATGACCATGTTTATAGAATCCTGCGACATCTTTCAGTTTCTTGCTCCTTGCCCCTTTCTATCTCCACTGTGTCTGCTTTAGCATTCCACTGGCATCTCTGCTTTATTACTCTTAACTCACACTTAATAAATACTTGGTGTGTACTTTCCACAAGCCGGGGACTCCATTCAGATGGGGAAGAACAAGGGAATAAAGAGGCAGACCCACCCCACAATATCCCTGCCTACCTCACAACTGTTGAAGCTTTGGGAGCTTACGAAAAATCAACCCCTCTCTCCTCTGTGTTTGGAATCAGTAGAGAATTAGCGACAGGAATCAAACAAATGGGAATAAAAACATGAACTTCCTTACCATCAGTGTTTCTTTGGCAAAAGAGGCCAGTCCTACAGCCAAATGGGCTTCCTACTGTGTCCTCCATGTTCAGACCTGGAGCAACCCTCTTGTGGGAGAGTTGGATCTGTAGAGGGGCAGACGGCTGCCCAGATGGTGGCCAGGGGAATTGCTGTCTCATGACTGACAAGCTCCGGCAGGGGACAGAGACAGATAGGCCTCTACACCAGCTTCTAGAAGACTCAGGTGTATTTTCCAAATGGAAATAGGAGGTGAGATGAGGCACCAGCTCCATGGGTAAGCAGATCCCAAGAGGGAGAGAGGAAGTGGGGAGGGGACAGGTTAGCTACCCAACCTCTTTGCCCCTGCCCCAGGAAAGTGGAGAAATTTCTTCATGGTAACACAAGATTAGCAGGATAGAATTCCTCTAACAGTAAACCAAAAAGCTTACTTTCCATCACTCTGCTTTAAAACAAAGTGGCTCTTCAACTAGGAACAAATGAGATCTTTCGAAGTTTCTAAAGGGTATTTTTGAAAAAAAGGTTTAAATAAAAAAATTGCCTACTATTATGCTCTCTGACAAACTCTTTTGAATACTTGTCTATTTTCCTCAAAGATAAAAAAAATAAACTATTACTAATTCAGCTTAGTGACAGGAATTGAGTCTGAATTATAGGATTTTTAAGAAATCTAACTTTATTGTAGCATGCTGTAATTGAACATAAGAAAGGCTGATGTAAACAAGAATTAGAAGATTATTCCGAAGTGATTAAAACATTTTCAAACTTTTTTCTGTCCTTTCCTCTTCTGGCTGATATCTTTTTAAGGCAGATGGCCCTGAACGACCATCTTTCTGATATGTTTACTTTGCTACAATACTAGAAATTTTTTCTTGCATAGCCCAGAGCCAAGTTTACACATTAGGAAAGGTGAGAAATGCCTCAGGGTCTTGCACTCAGCCTGCCCCATGCCACTGGGTCTCAGAGTTCCCCAGGCTTCCTGATCAGCAAGTTTATAGTCAGCTTTTAGTTCTGATCCCTGACCTTTCTTTCTGCTGCATTCGACACCATCAGCCAGATTCCTGAGTCCCACCACTAGGGACTCTAATTAAACAGGTTCCATGATCCATTTTTTGACAAAGTTTCTGAAGTTATTTTTGTGACTGGCCACAGACTGCTCCCCTTCTCCTTGACACTCCTCCACTGGCTTTCACAACCCACTAGAGCCCTGTTCTCCTGCCTTCTGACCACTCCTTTTCTTTTGCATGGCTACTGTAGCTCACCATTGCAATAAGAACTAACACATCTGCCTGAATAAAGGACCATCCCAGAAGAAGCAGACAGAGATCCACAAGCCAGGATGGACAACTCAAGGCCTTCCTCAGCTCCTTTTCCTGGATGGGGAAGATGTCCCTCAAGTCACAAAGCTGGCAAGATACACCCAGGATGCCTGTGGCATATGACATGGCCTGTGACATGGTAGAAAATGGACAGCAGGAGTCAAGGAGGCAACAGGTAGAGAGATAGGCAGGCTGCAAGGTTGGAGGTGCAGGTAGCAAGAGAAAAACAATCTGACTTGGTAGCATTTATACATTTAGGCCCTTTAATGGCCATTTATCTAACTTTTTTATCTGACCCAACATTCTTATGACTAGTAGATTAGCTTCTCAGAATGCATAGCTAAGCTTAGCAGACATCTAGCCTTCTCTAACCCTAAAGCTAAAAATGCTATAAAATAGCCGGGTGTGGTGGCACACGCCTATCCCATGACTCAGAAGGCTGAGGCAGGAGGATTAAAAATTCAAGAATAGACTCAGCAACTTGGTGAGGCCTTAACAATTTAGCAAGACCCTGTCTCAAAATAAAAAAAATAAAAAGGGCTGAGGATGTAGCTCAGTGATAGAGTGCCCCTGGATATAATCCCCAGTACTGAGGATAGGGGGTGGGGAGAAGCTCTAACATCTGAAACCCACAGAGAAGAATGCCTTGCCACGTTGCAGCTCATCTACCCTATGCTCCTACCAGTGTAAATGGTAAACACATTGATTTATGACTTACATTTGTTCTGGCTATAAAAAGTTCATGCAACCTCTTCCACAGTGGAACATGTCATTCAGGATAACTCAAATCCATGTTCCTAGGCCATGGTCACTCACATTTGGCTCAGAATAAACAATATTCTCATTTCCTTTAAAGCAGAGATGTTACTTTATGTGAAGACACAGGTTTATCAAGTCCATTCTAATCTTCCTCTGAAATATTCCTAAGTCCAGCCTATCCCTTCTGCCCCGACTAGAACTCTCGTCTCCTACTCTAATTGGTCCCCACTGCCAACAGACTCATCTAAATGCAATTTAGCTGTCCCCTGACACTATTTTCTTTCCAATATGCAATTCTAATTGTGCAATGCCCTGCCTAGAGTGTCAAGGCCAGGGGTTCCCATTCCCCCAGTGACATGGCTCTACCCAACCACCAAAGCTCACTGCCCACCACTCCCCAAGAAGCATCAGCCAAATCAGATTGCTTCAAGGTCTCCCCACACCTCTACCTGGTAGTTCCCCAACTTCAAGTGCTCTTTCCACTGAGAAATTTTGTACTGTCCCAGCTAACAACACTTTTATAAGTCCCCTTTGCATCCCCAGCACCTGGCACAAGGCCCAGCTCTGGCTTGGTCAGTTTCATTGGTGTACAGCACTGGACTATAAGATTCTTCACTTGACAGTACCAAAATGCCCTGTGGCCAGTGACATTCCATAAACACCTTGATTGCACACCTGAGTGTTCTGGGGTTGAGAGATGGGCACTGGAGCTAGACAAACCTAGGTTCGAAACCCTGCTGTGTGTCTTGGACAACTCTCTTAATCTTTCTGCCTCAGCTTTCTCAAGTGTAAAGCGGGGATAACAGTAGCAGCCTCATTTTTTTTTTTTTTTTTCATTTGTGAAGACTAAAGGAGAAAACGCATTTAGGATGTTTGGGGAAATGCCTGTACATGGGTGATAGATAAATATTTGTTGAATGGATAACTTAATGAATGAGAGATTCTTAAAGAAACACCTTTCTAGCTTGTTTTCCAAAGAACTCAACGTTGGCTCCGGCAAATTTCAGCCTGTGCCCCGAGCATGGTCCAACACGCCCATTCTCACGTGCCGCTGGGTGAGCTTAATGAGCAAAAGCACACACCTCGGGCTCCCTTGGCTCCGCAGGGACACAGGCACTTCCCCCGCTCCGCCCGCAGCCAGGTCAGCCCTGAGGCCGCCAATCACCAGGGACCCGCCCAGGACTCCAGGAGTCCTGCCCGCCCCTCACACGTCACCCGCGCGGTGCACCGTGGGGCTCGCAGTCTCCCAGTCTACGAAGGAGGCCGAGCTGGCCCGTCCGCAGTGAGGACTAGCCCCCGCCGAGTTCAGGCGGAAGGTCTCGGGTAACCCGCCAACGCTCGGCACACAAACCCCGGCCTCCAATGAGTAAGGAAGGCAGGAAGGTCGGCGTTCTCGGCCGCCCCGCGGGTGGGAGCCCACGCCCTGCCTGGATTTCCTCTCCTCTGGCTCAGCCCTTTGACAGGCGCATTTTGCTCGTTAATTGAACATTAACTGACCTCCTAGAGTTCTGTTTCAAATCACCGGGAGAGTCAGTTCTCACTTCACCTAAGAGGTAATTTATGGGCGGTAGGGGATTGGCTTTGAAAAGCCACGGGACTCACAGATCGCGAATTGACCTACCCTAAGTGGACCTTTTACGTTTCAAAGGGCATTAGCTCTAAGATCGTCAAAGCCCTCTGCAGCTCCCATTGCCTCAATAGAAATTCAGATAGATCCCTTTGCTAGGCATTTAAGGGCTTCATTATTATTTTGTATTTAATTACGGAGAGTCACATTTTTAACGCAGCCTTTCTCAACTTTTGTCACAGATGAGAACCACTTGGGGAGCTTTTTAAAAATAATGGTGCTTGTGTTCCATCCTATACTTCGAAATTTTGGAGGTACAGTGCAGACTTCTGTTCATTATTTTCCCTAGGTGATTGCTATGTGCTGAGAATGGCTGGGAGAACGTCTATCAACAGCTCTCAAGGATGAAGGTTCCACGGGGCTTTCCTCTGTTCACAGTGGCCTTTTCCCTCATCTCCTGCCCGACCTGGGCTGGGCTTGACCTCAAGGCCGAGCTCAGCTGCTGCCCCTTCTCAGGAGCCTACTTCTTCCATCAGCGTTTTATAAGTGCTTCTTTTCTAGCACCGTGGGGGTTACTTGTCCATCTCTCTGGATGAGCTCTGTGAGCTCCTTGGGGAACAGGTCCTCTTTCCCTTCACTCCAGATCCATTGAATCAGAACCCCTGGGGGTGGGCCTCAGGCCAGAGTTGTTTCTTAGGTTCCAAAGGTGATTTTTTTAAAAAAATATTTTTAGTTGTAGATGGATACAATACCTTTTTTTGTTTGTTTATTTATTTTTAAGTGGTGCTGAGGATCAAACACAGTACCTAACAGGAGCTAGGCAAGTGCTCTACACATCCCCAGGCCTCACAGGTGATTTTGATCCATATCCCCAGCCAGGAATTGATTTCACAAAAGCACTGGACACAGTAGGCATAGATAAATATTTGTTGCATTGAATAGATGAAGCATTTCCTTTGTTTTGAAATCAATCATATATGCTAGCTAGTTGCCTTTGATTTCCCTGGAGATCTAAACACTTCTCTCCTATAGGATTTTCTATATCCATGTACTTATTCATTCATCCAACAAATATCACATATTCTAGCAAAGGCCTGTTGTGGTTCAGGAATATACAGGAAAACACAGTACCAGCCTAATGGACTTAACATAACATTTATACAATTATTCTTATATTTTTTCTGTATTATATTAGAATAATTTTCTTCCATATTCTATTGGTATGGGGCTTGCTAGAGGTGCTCAATGAATATTGTTAAATAAATAGATAAATAAGACATCATCAAAAATAGAAATGCAATGCCAGGCTCAGTGGCGTAAGCCTGTAATCCCAGGGGCTCGGGAGGCTGAGGCAGGAGGACCGCAAGTTCAAAGCCAGTCTCAGCAACTGTGAGGTGCTAAGCAACTCAGTGAGACCCTATCTCTAAATAAAACACAAAATAGGGCTAGGGATGTGGCTCAGTGGTCGAGTGACCCTGAGTTCAATCCCCAGTAACCAAAAAAGAAAAATAGAAATATAGTCTCCAAGATCACACCCACACCGCTTTCCTTCCCACTCTCCCCTGAAAGATATTCCTCCTGTACACTAAGGGATTTCATGTTAAAACGAGTGTGGCCCCAAACTGAGACCTGCTTTTTTTACTTACTTACAGGTTGACCTGGGACTCTAGCTCAGGGTCTTTCGTTGGCCATGTCTGAAGGGACTGGATGCCAAAGGAGAGAGACGACTTTGCTTTCCAGAGGAGGGTCTGTGCCATCTGACTCCCACAGGACCCCTTGGTCAGCGGCTCCATCAGTGGGCCGGGAGACTGCGTTGCTGTGCTGAAGTAGAAGAAGTTGGGAAAGGCTCTGAGAAACAGAAGAACACAGGCCCACCAAAGCCTGCCCTGTCCTCTTCCTCCCAGGACAGCTGTTCATAAGCCAGGAGCAGGGGGATGCCAAGCACGCCCTTTACAGCAGAGTGGTACTCAGGGACCCTGGGGCTAGGGGTGCTGCCCAGAACTGTCCAAATCTTATCTCATCCCTGAGCAATAAGTTATGTTGCCCACAATGTCAAGTCAGAGGACTTGGTTTTGACATTGGTTTTGCTCTGGTTTTGACATTCTATGTCCTCCAAGGGTTCATGTGTTGAAATTGAGTCCCCACTGTGAGGAATCAGAGGATGGAGACTTATTCTGCTATTTTAGGGGTGGGGCCTTTGGAGGTGATTAGGATTAGAAAAGGTCATCTAGGAGGGGCCCCCATGATTGAATCCTGATGGCTTTGTAAAAAGACAGAAAGACCAGAGGAGGCACAGACACACATGTACACTCCCTATCTTTTGCCATGTGACATCTTGTACCACCTTGGGACAATTCCAACAAGTTGGCCATCATCAGAAATGGTCCTCACCCTTTGATAAGAACTATAAACCAAAATAATCCTTGTGGGAGGCCATCCTCGCACGTGATTTGAGTTACCTCCCTGGCTGGGTGAGAGGCGCTTAGACACAGCTGTATTAGAGCCTTCCCCACCCTTTCCCAGGTCCGAGGGCTTGTCCGTGCAGAGGCGTGCCTGGCCACTGCCCTGAAGACCCAGTCGTCGCCCCTGACCTTGGGATGCTGTCCCTCTTAACCTTCATTGGATGGGATTTTCCCTGGAATTTTTTGTTCCCCAATTAAAGCCCACTCCCTGGCGTGTTCTCTCTTTCTCGCTAGTCTCTTCTGTAAACCTCACCACCGCATTAGGTGGTTGGAGGCGGGAGCTAGGAGAAGCCGTCTCGGAGCTGGTATTAAAGGTAATGAGAGTCTTGTCTCTTTAATTTAAAACTCCTTAGCAATTACTTATGAACCGAACCTTCTTTCATGAAGCCAGCGCTGGTCGCGTGGCAGAGATCCTCTTCTTTTATACAGTTACCCAGTCTCAGGTATTTTGTTATAGTAATGAAAAGTGGACTTGGGGGCTGGGGATGTGGCTCAAGCGGTAGCGCGCTTGCCTGGCATGCGTTCGGCCAGGATTTGATCCTCAGCACCACATACAAACAAAGCTGTTGTGTCCGCCGAAAACTAAAAAATAAATATTAAAAAAAAATTCTCTCTCTCTCTTTAAAAAAAAAAAGTGGACTAATATAGTTCAGAGTGAGTATTTAAACAATCACAAACTTATTTAGAAAAAAAAGGCAATATTGGTTTAGTACAGGAAGTTATGTCTAAGATGCTTTAGGAGAACAATGTGGGTCTCTCGACCATCACTGGGATAGTTCCAGTACTACTTGGTTTATCAAATTTCCAGTTTAAAATGTCCAAGAACAATCATATAAAGGCTTAGACTGGCAACACTGGAGACAAAAAGGAAAAAAATCACATATTTTAAGAGTAATAACATTTAATATGTAAAGAGTCAATGCTGTAGAATTAACAAATAGGTTGCTCATGGGATAACCTGAGAAATGTACTCTGAGATGTGCCTGCCCTTTCTCTGGTGGCACATGGAGGAAGGTTGGAAAGGCAGTTCTAGCATAGAGCGGGTGGTGTATAGGAAACATAGGCATCCCTACTCCTCTTGACTGGAGTGGTGTTCTGAGCCATCTGGCAGCATCTTCACTCACCTCTACCTCAAGTGACAGACAAAGGAGCCACAAAATCCAGCTACTTGGAAATGGAAAAGTAAAAAGCAATCTTAGGGGCTGGGATTATGGCTCAGTGGTAGAGTGCTTGCCTAGCACATGCGAGGCCCTGGGTTTGATCCTCAGCACCGCATAAAGATAAATAAAATAAAGATATTGTGTCCAACTAAAATATTTTTTTTTTAAAAAAGCAATCTTAGATGACATTTGGTCAAGAGGTGCTCTTCATAATGTTAAGGCAGAAGTCAGAGGCCTAGTGGTCCAGAGCAGTATTATCTGAGGAAGGGTCTACACAGGGTACTGCCACCTGCCCAGGGCTGGATGCCAAGGGAAGTGACTCCACACTGCTGGGTATCAAGAGATAGGCACTGATCACTCGAAACTGTTCTGCCAGTGTCACCCAGGCCCAAGGCTGCAGGCATCTTGAAAAAGCAGATGTTACTCTAGTGACCTATGTCTCATGAGGAAGGATTCAGGACCTTCTCTTGCTAGGTCCCCTGGTGTTCCTCAGTGATAACTCCACTCTCCCCACTGCCTTTCCTGGCCCTGAGAAGCCAAATGCTGCACACCTGACCCAGACTTCTAGAAAATCTTACCCTTGGTCCCTTACCATTGCAGCAGACATCAAAGTCTCAGGCTTTCAACCTGTGACAAAAGCCAAGTAGCCATTCTATTGTGCAATCAGTTTTTCTTTATGCAAAGGCGCCCCACAACTCCTAAGCCTCAGTGGCACAGGAGTTTACTGCTGCCTTGGCACTAAAATAACAAATAGATTTAATCCCCATTGTGGGATCTGGGATGAGAGAGACATTTTGTTTTCTAAACTCTTAAAATTTCTTTTCAGTACAAAGATAATACTTGTATGCAAAAAAGAAATTGAAAAAGTATTCTCAAAACCCCCAAAGGAAGTGAAGGAAGCAGGCTAGGGAACGGGAAGGGGCCAAGTAAGGCTTCGAATTCTGGCAGAGTCCTTTGAAGGGACAGCTTCAATTTGAAGGAGGCTGTGCTGCTCAGCTCAGCTCAGCTCAGCGGCCACTCACCACATAACTTCAGAGCAACTCCAACATGGGCAGTCTGAAGTGAGCTGTGTAAGTGTGACACACACTGGCTCTGGAAGACTTGGTACAAATAAAAAATAATGTCAAATGTCTTGATTATTTTTTACACTGATTACATATTGAATGATAATAAGATAAATTATTAGAATTCATTTGAACGTGGCTAGTTGAAAATATAAAATTCTATATGTAGCTCACTTTATATTTTGACAGTGCTGCTAGAGGAGGTAAATGATGTCTCAGAGTTGTCCCCATCTATAAGGAGGAGCTGGACGATCACATTCCTGCAGTCTTTCATTGGCTGAGGGCCTTGGGGTAGGGTGAGAGTAGCCCAGGCACTTGGGGCTCTCTGCACAGGTACGCAAGGCAGCTGCAGGGGTTCAAGGGAAGACACTTAAGAAGAGCTGCCTATGAGTGCTGGAGGTGCACAAAGTTCCTTTACCTCTGGGCACAGGAGAGGTAAAGGGACCTGAGGAGACCCATGTATTGGTGACAACCCCAAACTCCACTCCCTTTTTCCTCTGGTTTTCTATCACTCCTCTCTATGTAATATATATGCTTGGACCATCCAATGTTCTGTGGCTTTCTTTTCTGCCTAAACCTTAGTTCTTAGACATCTTTCCAAAATGCATACAAGTACATCCCCAACAAGAAAGAGCAAGATAACCTTACACATTGTTTACATTTGTTTAGATTTTTAATCTTAAAATACTGAGTTTAACATGCTATTTTTCTTGAATCTTTATGACTTTGTTAAAAATCTTAAATACTAGCTCTTTCAAACCTTTCCCACTCCTTAATTTTATCTTTTGACCATAACTTTACTCGTAAGAGTTCTCCACACTTCAATTCTTCACCTACATTTCTGTTTCCCCACTGTTAACTATAATCCATTTATCTTTTTGCCTCTTATCTTTTCTTGTTTTAATTTTCTAATTTAAAAAAAGTGTATGTTTCCTTTAATCTTCTGACACATTTTATCTTTATTGTCTTTCAACAGTTGAAGAACTTCTTGGAGAGTTGCAAAACTTTTTGGAGCTCATGGAAATAAAGGCCAACAACAGCTCAATAGAAAGAAGGACAGTTACTGAAAGAAGAGAAAGGCCAGGGTCTTCGCTGCACAGCTATGTGCACATGCTGTCAAAAGAGCCCGGGGGCTCCGCACGTTATGTAGTGGGAGGGAAATGGGCAAGAATGTCCTGAGGGTCTGACCCTGACACAACCTACTTGGAGGGGTGAGAACTGGGCAGGCTTCTTCTTTTTCTTTTCACTGCCCCAGCTTTCTAAAAAGCAGCGGCCCAATCTGAAGAAGGCTGAAAAGAAGGGTATCTTATTTCTGAACTACTTGAAACTCTGGGAAGGTGTTAAGCAAAAGCACACATGAATCCACCAAAAGAAGGGTCGTGGGTCATGGGAGATCATACGGACCCAGACCCTCTCTGGAGTGGCCATGCTGCCCTGAATTGGGAGGAAAGCTGGACACCAAGGCAAGCCCTACTACAGGGGCAGAGCATCACAGCAACCAGGGCTTCAGTGGACCAGGGAAGTGTGGGAGTCAGTGAAAACAGAGGGCCTATTCCCACAGTGTCCAGATCCTTCCTGCTCCTAGAGACGAGAGCTCCAGCCCAGGCCAGGAGAGGACACATCAGCTCAGAGGAGCGGGCTGAGGTGGACCTGCTCATCACTAGCAAACAGGTAAACACAGACCTAGACAGAGCTGCCTCCATCTGTAAATGAACAGAACTAAGGTGTCCTTTAGGGAAGAATGGTCCTGAAGGTATCCTGTGAGCAATGTTTCTGTGCATGGGGTTCCTGTGGACTGCCAAGCTCTGAGGAGCAGAGTTGACCATTTTCTCTTCCACGGCTCCCCAAGGCCCCGTGTGCCTCACGTCTCAGGATTAAGGGTCTGAAGTGATGGGAGTGAAGAGAAGCATGGCCTGTTTCACAGGTAGCCTCTGCCGAGCGCCGTGAGGAAGCAACAGCAGCCCACTGAGAACTCATCTGGGAGCCCCAGACAGAGCTGCAGCCGTGGCACCTGGTCAGGCCTGCAAAGCTCACAAGGTGGGGGAAGAGACCATGGAAGAACAGAGCTGCAGCACTAAAGGAGGCTCTGTGCTAACAGGCAGCTCTCCAGGCACAACAAAAGGCATACGAGGCTCCTTGGATTGACAGATGGCTCACTGTCCTGAGCACTGAAGTTGCCATTTTCCCTATGGACCGAGAGGAACTTCTCAGAGCCACACCCACCTGCCAGCATCCTGATCTTGCACATTCCTCCTCCTGTTTGCTGGAAACAACCTTAACCTCATTGTACATCAGTAGCTGCCTGTCTTTGACTCGGCCTGGCACACATTCTGCCCCCCACATTCGGTCACTCCTTATCCTGTAGCATCCTACTCCCTGGCACTCACCGCTGTCTGAAGCTGTCCTGATTATGCACTTGTCTGTTGGTGTATGGTCCACTGCTCTCCACTAGAATGCTAGTCCACAAGGGCAGGAACCTCATCTGCCTTGTTCACCTGGTCTCCCCAGCACCAAGCACACAGAGGTGTTCTGTGTATATTTGTTTGATGAGTAAATAACTCATTGAAATTTATGAAAGCCAAAAACACTGGGAAACTACTCCCTTGGAATAGGGAGAACAGGTGCAATGTGCCTTCCCTGAGTGACGTCACTGGCAGCTTGGGTCAGACCTCTCCCTGCTTCTCTCACCTCCAACGGGTTACTGCTTTGTGAGGACTATGCCAGGCACACAGGTGCAGACAACCACCTGCAAAACATTAACCCAGGCTCTAGGTACAGAGTGGATGCTAGGAAATACTTCTTGGCTGGCAGTGCTTCTCTCTGGTCATAAAATGCAAGGCAGGAGCTTATGTCCTCACTTCCATTTGTGCTATAGGTCACTGGCAGTTATGGCTGGAAAGTCCACCTCAGCCCTCCATCTGAAGCTGAAGTGCCCCTTTTTACCTCTTTGCCCAATAAGATGGCTCCCAAGAATGGGCGCCAGCTGTGCAGTGGCACCCCAAGGCACAGAGGCACCTAGACTAGTGTGCCACCAAGTTTCCCATCCATGTGACCAAGCTGCTTTCACTATGACTGAAGAGACATACTGCTCGTGGCGATACTGTGGGTGACTTGCTCCATGCTCACCTCACCCCCCTTGCACAGTGCAAGTTGGAAAGCCAAAACTAAGCTGCCCTTGACTCCTCTGAAGCTAGAGTTCCCAATGGATGTGGATTCCATGAATTAGAGGTCCTCACACATCTGTGGTTTGGAAAGGAGCCAGGCAGATCAAGAGAGAGGGTACAAGGCAACCTTTTGCTTTTGCAGATGGTGACAGGATTTTGTGGTTCTGGGGTCAGCAGCTTCTTGATTCTGCAGCTGTCTAAAGTAGCAGTGGCAGCTTTGGGGAGGAAGGCCAGTTGACAGTGGGGTTCTGGAGTTAGTGGTAGAGGTGGCAGCAGCCTCTGGCCTCTTGATTAATCAGCTTGGTTTTGTTTTGGTCTTTTGCAGTAATGAGGACTGAACTTAGGGACTTGCTGTGCCAGGCAAGTGCTCCACCACTGAGCTCCATTCCTGGACCTGACTAGCTTCTTGTTGGGAAGTGGCAGCTTTCTTTCTTGAGCATGGCAAATCTGAGCATTGTGGGAGCTCAGAGCTATTCCTAGGGGCTCAAACTAGTTGCCTCTCTGGCTCTTCCAATGACTCTGTAAGCACTTAACTCCCTGTATCAGTATTAAATCCCTTTGTGCTTGCTGGGGAGAGTGGATTCTGTTGCCTTAGATTATCACTGATATGCCCTTTATAGCGTCAGATTGAATTGTGAGCCTAACAACTGATATGACCCTGTGCAGAGTGAAAGCAGGGCACAAATTTCTTCCAGTAGGAGCAATGGTATAACCAGTGAGCAACAAAAAGGGACATGCATTTTTACTGGAAAACAGGACTGTTGCCTTTCCAGCATAGAAGAAACCTTACTCAAAACACTATGCACTTCTGCTCAAGCAACAAAGAGGCACTAATGGGCAACCAAGAGGGCAGCACAAAACAGAGGGTACTTCTGAGGTCACTGTCACATGGGAGCATGATCCATTTTCACTGCTGCTGACTGGCTAACATTGCTTTGAGTTTTTTCAAATAAGCTACCAAAATTGTTATAACCAAAAGTGTGCTGAAAACATAAAATAGTTGAGAAATACTAGCCTAACTCACAGATGCATCTCCACTAATGAAAATGTAACTGCATCCTAAAGCCTTCCTTGGGATAGCACCCATTGCAGGAATGACTTTCATGTGCTGAACCCAATTTGTCTCATCACACCTCATGCGTGCAGTGATTTCAGGTCTAGCCCAGGGCCACACACCCAGTGGGCCCAATCCCTTTCATAGGACATCCTTCAAATGTGGGAAGGCTGCTATCATACCCTCTGTGAATTTTGTTTTTCAAATAAAACACCCCTTCCCTATACTGAAATCCTTTCCTTTTACTGAATCATTTTTATAATGATCTTTATAAAGCAAAAGCAAAGAAACACCAAACCAAAATAAACAATTAACTCCTCTCCTCTTCTTCCCTCTACCCTTGCAAAGCGCTGACTATATTTGCTATTTCCAATTGGTCACCTGTCATGATCTCTTAGAGCAGGTCCAGTGTAATTTTCATCCTCTTTTCCTGAAAAGACTGGTCCAAGGCCACCAATGACTCATGGGATGCTTAAACCTAGTGTCAGTTCTTAGTTTTTCACTTTAGCCAAAGCAATGTTTGACACACAAAAAATCATCCCCCTCCTTTAAAAAAAAAAAAACAACACTATTTATGTTAATCTTATTTTCTTAAAATAGAAAACTATCCAACCACATCATGTATCCATGACACAACAGTTTCACATGCAAGTCTCAAAGTCTAAGTTTCATTTGGGACTTATAAGAACAATTAATCCAAGTTCACCATCTTGGTTATCCTTCCTACTAAAACTTCTTTGATTCCCTTCTCCTTAAGTCTCCAAAATCCCTTTTATTTCATACTTTTTAAAATCTTATTTCACTGTGACTCATAGTCACATTAAAAATCAAAATAAAACAAAAACCTTGATGTATTCCTTCAAATATTTTCTAGCTGAGGATCCTTATCTGCACCGTCCATTAAGGCACCAGCAGCTACCTGACGCTCCATGCACTTTCCACATGATGAGTGTGAACTGGAATGTGCCGTGTCAAACTCATGGATTTTTTAAAAACATTTCTGAAAAAAGTAAACCATCTTAATACTTTCTAATATTGATTAGATGTTGAAATGATACTATTTGGGATATATTAGGTTAAATAAAATATTCAAATTAATTTTGCTTTTTACTTTTTAAAATATGGCCACTAGAAAATTTTTAATTACATATGTAATTTTACACATTTGCTATTATCAGAAGTGGGCTGCTTCTTTTCACTGACATATCTGTATTCCTAGCTAGCTTTCTAAGTCAGAAAATACAGACTGACGTCAACTCTTCTCACTGATGAGAGCACTAGACTTTAAAAAAGAAATCTTTCAAGTGCTATGGTCTGAATGTTTGTGGCCCCCCAAATTCATATGTTAAAACTTAAATCCAAATCTAATAGTGTTAAGAAGTGGGGCTTCAGAGAGGGTGATTAGGTTATGAGGACACCACCTTCAGAGAGGACTAGTGCCACTATAAAGAGACCCAAAGTAGTTTATTAGCCCCATTTGCTCTTCTGCCATGTGAGGACACCTCTAGAAGGCACTGTCTATGAGGAATAGGCCCTCAGCAAATATTAGATCTGCTGGGGCCTTTAACTTGGGGACCTTCCATCTTCTAGAACTATAAGAAGGAGATGTCTGTTGATTATAGCAGGCCAAATGGCCAAGGACAACAAGCAATTCTACAGTGAACAGACTTTTACAAAAATCTCTTGGGGCAGTCACACTTTAATGCCAACACCAATTTGCTTCCTGTCCTCCAGGGACCCAGCTTAGAAACCGGGTGCTTCTGGTTCTCCACATCTCTGCCTTCTCTGCATCCCCAGATCTCTGCGTGCTCCTTTACCCCACCACCCCCTCCAGGAAACCAGCAATGAGTCTCCCTATAGAGGCCAAATCTCATAATTTTCCTGTGGTGTTGTTTGTCAGAATTCATCTCTCTTTAGATCTTCAACTCTGTAAACCAGATGACCAAACATAATTTCTATATTAACCTTCTACAGTAAAGCTAATTTGACTATTGTCTTCCTCCAAAAAAGGAAGCTGGTTTGCATTAATTTAAAACCTGGGTGAATAATAAATGTTGTTTTTTCCCTGCCCTTAGGAGAACAGACATAATATGAAAATTAATTTTCTCCTGTTGGCCTTAGGAGCCCATTATGTCAGCCCCACTGCAAGACAGCTTTTCAGAGTCTTTCCCAGGAAGACTGCTGTTGCTCCAAAAGAAAATTGACAGCAGCAGATTTATTTATGATTAAATACTTAAAGGCCTGATGTAAACACAAAGAGTAACAACAGAATATAGAGGAACGAAGACTGTAAAAGAGCTCATGTTAAAATACTTGTTTATGAAACTACCTGAAAAGCTGAAAGACTTCGGGAAAAAACCACTATCACCAAAACTGGGGAGTCAGGAGAAGCATGAGGAGGAGGAGGAAGAGGAAGCACCATGTGCAGAGAGGATGACTGCTCTTTTCAGACCAATCTGGGCCTGGAAAGCAATATTCAGGAACAAGAAAGCATTCGTCTGGCATTGAATCTGCTCTCCCAAGGCGTGGGTTCTATGCATTACTAATAAGGAAGCCATCACACACAGAAATATTTGGGAAAGTAGAAGATGTGTTTTCCACTTGTAATTCAGAATATTCTGTCCATGGTAGGGCTCTGCACCCACAGTAGCTAAACTTAGTGATCATAATTGAATCATTTAAGATAGTCTATCATGACTAGAACTAAAAAATACCCAAACCCCGCCTGCCTTATAAAGCAGTGGGTTCCCTGACCTTGGGGTACACACAAGCTGCATGATCAGCTACAAGGGTTGTTGTAAAAGATTCCTGTATTACCCTGGAGGCCTGCTTTTCAGAGTTATGTCCCTGGGCCAGCAGTACTGGCATTACTGGTGAGCTTGTTAGAAACTGAAGTACCCTAAAAATACCCTGACCTTGTGATAAGAATCATGGGTGGGTGGGGGGAGTGAGACCCAGGAAGCTGTTTTAAGAAACCCTCCTCCCAAGTATGTTATGTTTGAGAACCATACATCAGACTGAAGAGCTTGGGTTCTCAAACACAGATCCCCTGAGTTCAATCTCCAGTACAAAAAAAAAAAAAAAAAAAAAAAAAAA
>NW_026000051.1:4558433-4560466 GCF_001458135.2 Marmota marmota marmota
TGTATAAGAGACAGGTGTAGGAGCATGGGATCTTTAAAATAAACAGCTAAGGGGCTGGGGATGTGGCTCAAGCGGTAGCGCGCTCGCCTGGCATGCGTGCGGCCCGGGTTCGATACTCAGCACCACATACAAACAAAGATGTTGTGTCCGCCGAAAAACTAAAAAATAAATATTAAAATTCTCTCTCTCTCTCCCTCTCTCTCACTCTCTCTTTAAAAAAAAAAAAAAAAATTCAATTTATTTGATCCAGTAATCACCACCACTTCTATATTTATCTTACAGAAAAAAAAATTTACCTCTCCACACATAGATTAATGCACATGGATTCACTGTCTTTAGGAAGAGTAAAAAACTGGAAATGAACATGTCCAAATTATAAAGAATTGTTTAAGTGATTGTAACAATCTCTATGAAAGAATGTCATACAGCAATTTAAAGCAGTTTTCTTAAAAAACGTTTAAGGATGTGAAAAAATCCTTACAATATATTAAGTGAAAAAGCAGAATGTTAATATAAACATCTGTGTTCATACGGAAAAAAAGGTCCAGATGATACCTAGTAGGATTACGGGTCAATAAAAAGTTAATTGTCCATTTCATATCTTTCTTGATTTTTTTAAACTTCCTCTCATAAACACAAATTATTTTTATAATAAAATGATAATCTTATTATCTTGAGGCTCATAAGATAACACTCTAGAGGCCAGGACGTTATTGAATCTTTTAGGCCTAAGGCCATGAACATAAAAGAGAAGCTGGTCAAGTGGGATTTCAGAGGAAGAGACAAATTTGCTCAATTGGCATTTTTCACTATGAAGAACATTAGTCCTAGTTGATTACTTATGTGGAGAATTGAACAAAATTAAAAATTCACTTCCTTAGTTGAACTGGCCACATTATAAGTACTTTATAGTCACAGGTGCTAAGGCATCCCCTCTGGGATGAGGCAGGTTATGGAATATTTCCTTCACTACAGAAAGTTTCACAGGACAGCACTGCCCTAAACATGCAGTCTCAGGACTTTTTTTGTCCTTTGTGCTCCAGCCACAAGTGTGAGCTGGAGCCTCTTGAGGACAGAGACCATCTCTGTGTGGCTCTCCCAATCCAGTGGGGGAGATCCCTATACACAACCAACCTGGGAGTGCAGACAGGCAGGAAGGCACTTGGTGGACACAGCACAGAGCTGGGTCAGGGGTTCAGGGAAGACAGGAGGAGTAGGTGCTATCCAAATAGGGAAGGATACTTGTGCATGCAGGGCGAGGAGCATGAAAGTAATAAAGGTACTGATGACAAACAGCCAGCGCAGGGGGAAACCCCTAGCCCAACAGCATTTGCTCCTTCCTCACACAGTAAAGGCCGCAGTGGGCCAGGACTGAGCAGAGACCAGGACAGCTATGGTCCCTGCCCTCACCACGCTTACAGTCTCATCAGAACTGTGGGTGCACTGCGGGTAGGTGAGGTATGCCAAAGACTGAGGATGGAGAATTTCCCAATCAAGGCCCTTCAACCTATATTAAGGATCCTGTTTGGTTTGCTCTGTATCCTAGCAAGAGAACCCTGTTTTCTGCCTCAGTGGGGGCAGGAGGGCCCCATCCTTGGGCTTCTCTTGGTCCCCACCTGTTAGTCCCCACCCATGCCAGGGCTATGGAGAGCTCCTCTGAACGGCAGGCAGCACAGGGCAGGAGACTCAGTCTTAGGAAATCTCTCCAGAGGCTAGGTGGGCTGTGAGTTTAAGAAGTGTGAGAATAATGACAGAAATCTGGTTGGGGGGACACCGGAGTCCTCCAGGAGGAGATCGATTCTGAAAAAATACAGGAGACCTGAGTGACCTGGAAGCAGGAGAACCCACTCCAATTTACAGAAATGCTAGAGACAGGAGTCTAGCAAGGTGGAGGGAGGGGCACCAGCCGCTGCGGGGAGGGTGTGTCCGGAGGCCCTGTCGCACGCAGGGCGGCCCTGGTCTCTTGGGAGAGCACCCCTGGTAAGGCGGATGGAGGCCTGGAGGGGCGCAGGCGACCCTGAGTAGAGGAAGGA
>NW_026000051.1:4561610-4607039 GCF_001458135.2 Marmota marmota marmota
CCGCTCTCTACAGGTCCCGCCCCGGCTCCGCCCCAAGCTCCAGTCACGCCCCTCCCGCTCAAGCCACGCCGCGGGCCTCAAGGCAGCCTTTCGCTTGCACCTCTGTGGAGATTACAGTCCCGAAACGCCTTCCCTTCCTCACCCTGTCCCACCCACCGCGCTGGCCCTCCTGCTCCTTGCCCTTCAGCACTGACTCAGCCCTGCCCACCTACCCCTCAGCTACTGAGCGCTCGCGCGGTCGCGCGGCCCAGGCCCTCACACCGCAGCTCTGCTCCCTCAGCGTAGCCGCCCGGCCCCTCTTCGCCTCAGCATCTCCTGGCCCTTTCCGTCGTAGCACCGCCCCCTTTCGGGGCCGCCCTTCCCCGTGTCCCGCCCACAGGCATGACCGCACTGCTGGAGCCCCGCCCCTCCTCTGCCCAGTTCCTCCAGTCCCAAGGACCCGACCCGGGCCTGCCCGGCTCCTTCCACGCCGCCTCTCACCTCTGGAAGCACCTGCCCGCGCGGGACCGCCCTTCTGGCTAAACCGGCGTTCCTCCGTGAAGCATGCGCTAGCTGCGGATCGACTAGCGAAGGTGGCGTCTCTCCTGGGGGCTGTTTGTGGCGCCTGACTCAGGCTGAGGGGCAGGAGCTTTGCAGGCTAGCCATCGTGGGCTTAAGTTTTGATTTCAAAACTTTCCAACTTTGTGACAACTGTGCTCACTTCCTCCCAAAATTAGATGCATCGTTTCAGAGCCCTTGAACGCTGGCTGAGAACGGGGACCCGTATGGGTAAAACTGGGGATACTGGGTCATCTCGATCAATGGAGGAAATTGACTATGGCTACTTCAGCAAGCGAAGCCTCGTCGCAGTTACGGAGGTGTGATCATGCTGGCCTGAACTAGCCTGGTAGAACAGAGGCCGAGGACCTTTGCTTAGAGAACTGCAGCGTTGGTAGGCACTGACCAGGCAGGCAGAGCCAGGGGATCCCATAATCAGCGTGGATCGTGGCATTCCCTGGAGCACTCTCTCAATGACTTTCAGTCGCTTTTCCTCCGGCCTGGCCTCCCTTGATGCTGCACATTCAAGCAGAGAAGCCATTCTGGAAGGAGAAGGAAGGAGATGCCTGGAGAGAAGACTCGGGGAGCTCCCATGAGAGAGGGAGAGAGATAGCAAGAACTTTCCATTTCTCCTTCCAGCCCCTCTTGAGATTCCCTTGGTCCTTGCCCCAGGGTTCCACAAGACAGCCCTTTAAAACAGTCATTTTTCTTTTAAGCAAGCGAGAGTGGATTTTGGTTTCGGTTTTGTTGTTGTTTACTTTTGCCTAGGATCATGAACTTCTAAAATATCTTTTCGGACTTAGACCGCATAGCTCCCCTAATTCTTTACACAGTGAGACCTGGGGGCGCTTCCCCTCTCCCTTCACCCTGCTTCTCATTTCTTAGCCCTGGCCTCCAAGTTTTCTGTGGTCTCTGAACTGAATTTTCAAATGCCCTTTGCCCTCTAAGGTGTCTCCAGCTCTCTTGCCTTCCTCTCCTGAGTGCCCCCACAGCACTGCCCCTGTCCCTTTCTGAGAGTACTGCTCCTATATGCTATTTATGTTCTAGTTACTCTTAGCTGAGCTCTGAGTGCCCCATACCTCCTCCATGTTCTACCTGGCACAGTAACTGCCATGTGAATGAATGCATGTGATTTTAATAAATTGAACAATATTCATTGGAAAACACATTTAATTTCAAAGTAAACAAAGATGTCTGTACATTAAAGTATTTAATTAGTGAAACAATTATTATCAATGTAACAAGCTGAAAAATACAGCAACTTGATACAAGACTGAGGTAACAAAATACTTCACCAAAAATCTAAAGAATCCCATGGAGGGCTGATGTTCAGTGGTTATTGCAGATGAGACAATTCACAAGTATTAGAGAAAGTCCTTACACGGCTGCATGCAGGGGTCTGCTGGAAAAAAAGACAGCCTGGGAGAATGCAACAGATTTAACAAGAAACAAACAAAAATGTAGAAACTGATTTCAACCCACTTAGAAGAATACATAAGAAATCGAAAACTACTTTCTACGCAACATTTTGAATGCTAAGTGGAAAACCATGCATTTTGGCACGAAATTTATTAAAGATTATACTATACTAATAAATCAATTTCTATTATTTCATTACTGAATGGTCACAGTCATTCAGAAATGGATAGACTCATGGTTACAAAATGAACCGATGGATCTCCTGCGCTGCTGTGAGGGGATTTGGGGGCTGCCCGAGGGGTAAACACACTTGTGCAGCAGAGGGCTATGAGGTGGATCAATGTCCATGGACAAGTTCTCCACGGCCAAGGAAATGCAGCTCTTGCTCATACTGTACTTGAATTTAACACTAAAGTTAAAGACAAAAGCCCATCACATAAACTCAGTGGAGGTTCTGACCTTACTCTCTCATTCTACCTTTGGAGTCCTCTGTATGCTCAGCCACAGCTCTGTGCCTAACTGTTCTGAGCTATGTGGCCTCTAGTGCACACTCCAGCTAGTCCTCATTGTGACAGAACTCACAGAGTAAGACTGGTCAGTCTGTGGGGACTTTTGAAGTGTTTCTGGAAGAATCTGTGCATGAAGATTGTACCCAGGGCTGGGGAGAGGTGGGTTCTTGCCCAAGGAGGTGCATGAGGTGGGGATCATTTGTTCGTTGAGTGGTCAACCCTACGAGAGCAGATCCAATCTGTCTGGTTTTCAGCCATTTATACCCTGGATAGAACCTCGTGCATGGGAGACACTCACTAGAGATATGAATGAATGAATGAATGGGGGTTTTATGCAGAGAAACTGTATTTCAAAGGGACTCTTACAGTTTTTGTTTTTAAAACATGAAATCACCCAATATTTCAATAATGACATAGGGTTGATTACAGTAATATACGGGGTCACAAAAAAGAAGTAAGATTGTGTTTTGGTGATGTTCACCTGTAACTGTGAGCATCAGCAATGTGGTTGTAGCACTCTGGACCCACCCAGGAATAAAGCAAGCTTGGCTTGCAAACGGCTCCCCATTTTCACAGACCATATTCTACCTGAAATATGGTGACCTTAAAGATACACCTTTCTGGGCTTGGGACGGGGAGCAAGGTAAAGGTAGAAACACTGGCTGTCTCGGTAAGGAAAAGAAATACTTTAGAAATCAGTTTGCAATCCTTGAGTTCCTCAAGGATTCCTTCAAGTATTCAGCTCCTCAGCGCCTCTGTCTGACAGGATGCTGAACAGTCAGGGGAGGGAATGCTGCATTCACCCTGGGTATATTCAGAACAATGTTTCTACGGCTTTCCACCAAACCCTCCTCCACAAAGCATTCCAGTTGCCAGAATGCACTCAGCTGACCTTGAGTTTTACATACAGAACGTGTTCAACTGAGGGTTAGAAAGTATGTGGGGTGAGCTGCATGGATTGTTCTTAGGACATCACAATGCTACCAGCTACCTACTCCAGTTTGTAGACAGCATTCTACACCTTTCATTTTGGCCACGATTTGTTTGCCTAAAAAAAAAAATTACAGTATATGCATGCAAGACATAAGACCTTCAATGGGTTCACAAGTATTTGTGCACAATGGACAGTCGAGGAGCAAAAACCAGAAACACTTCCCTCTAGGGCGAGAATCCACCCAAGGACCTCCCCCACTCCGTGGTTTGTGCCCGGTTTGTGGGACAAGCTAGCACTGGGAAGACAATCAGCACTGAACTCACATACTTGGCCTGAGTCCCTGCTTGGAGAATTGAGTATCTTTCAACTACATCTCCAGGACTCTTCTGATGTGTTCAGGGCTCTTACCAGTCCTACCAGGCTTTTGCCAATAAGACTGGCTTTTGCCAGTCAGTCCAAACTGATTCTTCAAGAGTCCAAGGAAAGAAATGTTTCTGAGAGGTGATGTGGGATCAGTCTCAACTAGTGAACAGATTAAGTGCTTTGAAAAGAATTGTGATTGTGCTCTTTCAAATTAGGCTCAGAAGCAAACATCTGTGAAGGAGAAGAAGCATCTGTAAAGGACAGAAAACTATTTGATTTAGTTGAGCCTGAAATTCTGGGAGTTTGGCATCTGTTGTATTTCATATGTGAAAAGCCAGCGTAGTGTGAAGAGTGGAGAAACAAGGAAAATAAGTAGCCAGTGTTCCAGTCTTGCACTTCTATCCAAGCTGAAGACTTTTTAGAAGTTAACAGGTGAGATCAGATTGGATGTAGGTCAAAGCATGACCATTGCATGGTTCTGGCTGGAAGTGACTGCAGTGTCTGGCCTTGTTACTCAGCCTTCAGATACCAACTTGAAGAGTCTAGGTGCACACACTCAGACCTGGGGTACGGGCGGACATGCAAGGCTGTGGCTGAGATTTGATGGTATCAACGTTACCATTGGGAGTTTCTTTAGGCATGAAAGTATCCAGTCTCTGCTCCAAAGGAAGGTGAGTTTCTGAGCACAGTCAGGCTCCAGCACAAAGTATCACCCTGATGACAACACTCCCTCAGCAACACATTCAGATTTTCAGAGTCATCACCATTTGATCAAAGTACTGTGGTGGGTCTGTTGGTGGATCTTATCGTGGTGACCTATTACAGTGTACTGATTAAGGTGCTGTGAAGCTTCTTGCCAGGAAACTCTTCAGGGCAGTTTGATGCCTTGTTGGTGTGAGTTCTGATACCATGATAGCAATGGACCCAGAAATTCAGTCTCTTTCAGAAAATCATTTAAGGGTTTCCCTCTCAGGATACAGATATTCAAGTTAAAGGAGAGAAAGGGAGACAGAGACAGGCTATGATGATAAAGCACAATTAATGTTGAATAAAAATATATTTGTGCAAAATAAAAATCACTTTAAATTATGACAGAGTGTGACAGATCAAGGCTGTTGTTCATGGAAAGCACTCTTAGCCAAATGCAGAGGCTGGACCATTTGCTCCCCAGAGCTCTCAGATGGTCATCCACAATTGTGCCCTTGGACTTGGATGATGGAGAACTTGCTGGTGACTGCATTTGGGGGCAAGACTGGGGGAGCTTAAGGCCTCAGTGTCACTCAGCTCCCTGCATGATCAGGAATCCTGGTGGGTCTGCCCCGGCAGTGGAGGCCAAGGGGCGCGATGGCAATGGCAGCGAGCACAGCCTGCCCTGTGGGGGAGGTTGGCGTGAAGGGGCCTCTGGGCAGCTGATCACTGTGAGCACGGCGGCCTCCGAGCTGCTTCTGAGGACACCAGGAGAACATGCCACAACTTCCCATGCAGGCACGGCGGGAGCGGGGGAGATGAAAGGGCCCCAGGCCCTGCCAGGAGAGGGCATGAAAGGAAGCAAGCAGGCCAGCAGCCCAGTCCACCGTCCTGAGCCGGTTCCTGCTCGGAAGGGCTGACAGCAACAAGGCCTGGCAGAGCCCCAGGGCCCAGGAAGCAGGCCTTCCAGATGAATAGCACCCATAGGAACAGAAAGCAAGACACGGTTTAAGGCATTGTTTGTTTACAGTGAGAGAATGTGAGGGAGCCTTAACACTGGCGCTCCCACCCGACCTTTCTCGGTGGACAAGGCTATGACTGAAGGTGAAAGCAGGCCCTCAAAGCGAATGAAGTGTGTGATGTCACAAGTCCTGTGCCAAAATGCATGTTTCTTGAAGAGTTCACACTCACTCCCACACACACATGGACGGCACACATACGCAGAGGACGCTTCGGGGATTGTACAAAATCTGAGGCAGCCCTGGGAGGTGAGCAGCCCCGTGCACTTGGGGTGTAACGAGCCTGTCCCGCAGCCTGTCCTGCTCTCTGGCCCTTTCGCAGGTTAATGCTGTCCACTGTGTCAGCAGAAAGCAGGAGAACCCAACGTGGGCCAAATGCACTCTGTTGCAGAAGCAGCTGGTGGACAACAAAGGCCCAGAAAGGGGACTTGGGGTGTGCAGTCTGGGGTCCAACAACCGCCCTGTGAGGTGGTGCTGCGGGATGAGAGTCATGAGAGTCGCTGGGGATTGACAGGTGGATCCAGCACTTGGGGAGCCCTCTGCGACTGTGAGGCTGAAGGCTGTGTGCATCCCCTGAGTCTGGCTGTGAGGCTCCCAGCGCTCTGGCTCACAGCCTGTGCCCAGGGTTGCTCTTGTCCACCGGGCCCAGTCTGGGCTCCCAGAAGCCTTTGTAGTCACGCCAAGTCCTGCAGAGACTTATTCAAATGACATAAGGTTTGCAGGTACCTAGAAGAGAAAGCTCAGCTTCTTGTCAAAGTTTTAACACTTCAAAGAGACAAGGGTGGTCTCTAGGGGAAGTCTGTTAATGCACAGGTCAGGTGGGTGGGGGCATGGCAATAATAACAGCTGCTACGTGTCACAATCCCATGTGCTGGGCACTGCTCTGAATGCTTCCTATGTATCATGTGCTCAAGTCCTTATAGCAATCCTATTAGGTAGGTGCCAGAAACACCCCCATAATGAAGATAAGAAACTTAGCCTTAGAGGGTTTAAGTCCACAGCAAGTAAGAAGCAGGGCTCAGACCCTAAGCCCATGCTCTCAGCCATTATCCTATGTTCAAAATAAAACTGTGTTTAGGGTGAGGAAGTCAAACCCTGAAGGAACAGAGTGTATGCCTTTGGAGGGGACAAGCAGCAGAGGGTGGGTCATTAGGGGATAGCAAGTAGAAGCACAGGAGACTGACAAAGCGTGAGGATACTGAGAACCCAATACCTCTCCATAGCTATATCCAGGACAAGATCTTAGCTCCCTTTACTGGGAGGACCACTGACCTCAAGGTCAGAATGTTGCCACTGTCCCCAAAGCTGTCTCCAGATCCCCAGACTTGGACTTTCTTCTCTGGCATTGTTTTGGGTTCCAAGAGATTTTATTAAAAGCATATATATAGCAGTAGCCCACACCTGTAATCCCAGCAACACTGGAGGCTGAGGCAGGAGGATCCCAAAGTTGAGATCAGCCTCAGCAGCTTAGTGCAGCCCTAAGCAATTTAGTGAGTACCTGTCTTAAAATTTTAAAAAATAAAGGACTGGGGATGTGGCTCAGGGGTAGAGAATCCTTGGGTTCAATTCCCAGTACCAATTAATAAACAAACAAAACAAGCACATGTCAGTAACAATTGGTCAAAATGATGAATTAGAAAAAAAAAAAAAAAAAGCACTCCCATATACCAGGAGACAGTTACAAAAATGTTTGCAGCAGCATTCTCATAGGAACAAAAGGCTGGAAGTCATTTCTGTGATGACTGACAGCAGAACTGATAGAAAAATCAGCACAAATAAATGAATGACAGCTACACACGTCAACACTGATGAATCTTACGAACGTGTAGTGGAAGAACAAGTCACAGAAGGAAATGTATAGCTCTGGTTCTAATCACAAAGATGCTTTACAAATGTACCCAGACAATACAAGAAAAAAATCAAATGCGTGTTCTAAAATTATGAAGGAGTGCTGGAGGTGTAGCTCAGTGGTAGAGCACTTGCCTAGCATGCATGCACGCCCTGGCTTGCTCTCCCTACCACAGTAAATGAAAATAAAGTAATAAAAGTAAGTAACACACACAGCAGGAGCATGGCTATGGGGCGAGGGTGAAGAGAGAGAATCAGGAAGAGGCACTTGTGGGAGGGAGGGCTCCTAGGCCTGAGGGCTCTGCATTTTGGCTGGGAGGTGGATATGTGGGTGTTCATTCTGCTGTTGTTTGTATCTTACACATATGTTATAAATAAGGTTTAAGTGGATTCAGTGTCAGTAAAACAATTTTGAGAAGTGCAAAATAGAAACACAGTCTAGTGGCTGAGATTCCACGTGGACAGCTGCATCTCTGTGCAGCCCTTTCACACCTTCCCTCCCTTCCTTTGCAGGGACACACCGTGACTCATTTAAATAATCCCCTTATGTTGAGTATTTAGGTTGTTGCTAACCTCTTATTATTCCATACAGTACTATGGAACTACTTGATGGGAAGTAAATTAGAAATAAAAAGGAAACAAAATAGGGGGAAAAAAAAAGGGTCTGAATATTGGACAAAAGTACTTCAAAGTGGCAGAAGCTTGCCACAGTGCACTGTTTGCCAGCATGAGCAATCTCACCAAACGCTCACTCTGCCCCATGTTTTTTTCCTAAACCCCCACTGCCTGCTGAGCAGCTGCTGCCACCTGCTGACTGCTCCCTACAGAGGGACAATGGGTCCTTGCCCAGGGCTCTCTTTGCTGTGCCTCCATGAGACCAGGGCCCTGCCTCTTCCCCCACACCCTCCTAGGCAGCCCACTGCAGGGCTGTCAGTTCCTGTTGGACCTGGAGCCACCTGGCCTCTGTGCACAAATCACAGGGCCACCTGTGTGTGGTAGGTGAGCATCAGTGTGCTGTATGTTCTTAGTGGTGCTGAGACACCTGGGATAACCTGTGTGGAGGAGGTCAAGGTGGCTCCAGGTCCAGCTCTTCCTTTCTTTATGCAGCTTGAGATGGCAGCCCCTTCGTTTTAACCTTGTCAGCTTATCCCCTTTGAATTGCCTTGAAACTACTGTCGACCCAAACCACTGGTCTTCCTGTTGTGCAGATGGGCAATCATGTTAATTGAATGTACTAAATATATACAAACTGGGCTGGGGATGTAGCCCAGTGGTAGAGTACTCGCCTAGCATGTCCAAGTCCCTGGGTTCAAACCCAGTATTGGGAGGGGGAGAAGTAAACACTCTAGAAACTTCAGAATGCTAGTCTCTTCTATATCAATGTAGAAATTCTACATGCACATACAAACATACATACAGTTGTGTTTTTTTTTTTTCTTTCTTTCTGGGCTGGGGATTAAACCTAGGGCCTTGTGCCAGCTAGGCAAGTGCTCTACCCACAGCCCTCTCCCCCTACAGGGTGACCATGAACTTGTGATTCGCCTGCCTTAGCCTCCTGCGTAGCTTGGATGCATACATACTTTGGTACAAATAAGACTAAGCCTTCCAATGCTCCTGCCCTTTCCTATATTGCTTATACCTAGAGCCTCTTTCGGGGATGGCACATGGCTCGCTATCCAGGGTTGTGCAATAGGGATCTGCTGTGGGTCACGGAGGGTTCCAGGTGTTTCGTTTGTTGTTATTGTTGTTTTTATAAAGAATAATGCTATAGTGAACATTCTTTAATATGTATCTTTAAGGAAATGGGCGATCATGTCCCTAGCAGTCCCATAGGTGAGTCAAGGGACTCCAGTGCAGTTTTTTGGGGGCCTCTGTGCTGCCTCAAGCTTATCCTCCAGTTAGGCTTGTCCTGTTGCTTCCATTTATTGAGGACATTCCACTAGTTCTGCTTTCCAGTCTCTTTACACAGACAATCTCAATCAGCTTCTCTTGTGTGTCCTCATCTACATTACAGATGAAATTCCTCAGTGGGACCAAGCTGAGGGCAGAGTCCAAGGACTTGCCCCTAGAGACCTCCATCTGTTTATAAGAGATACTCTGAAGAGCTGAGAAGTCTGTGGCAGTGCTGTGTCCCTGTCCCCCCCAGACCCAAGTGTCTGGTGTGAGCTTGCCTTTGCTGAGGACCCCTCAGACCTGCAGGGCTGCTGCCAGCTTCTCATCTGCTTCCAGCCACCAGCAGCTTTCCTCCTGGAGGCTACCACTAGCTATTCTACACCCTATGCTCTCTCCATCTGGTGTGGAGGCTGGAGGTAGCCACTTTTGACCCAGGCCCGACTGGCTGGCTGGCTGCTCCCCCAGGCCCCTTAGGCAGTTGCAGGTACGCCCAGGGAAGTGGAGGTGGGAAAGCCCAGGCTAACACGGTCAGAATCCAGAGGCATGCCCTGTGGGCCCCCAGCCCCGTGGCTCACTAACTGTAGGCCCTTGAACAAGTGTCCACCCCTTCCTCTCTCCCTCCCTCCCTTCCTTCCTTTGGTCCCTTCTTTTTGGTTCTGGGGATAGAACCCAAGGGTGCTTTACCACTGAGCTACATCCTCAGTCCTTTTTTTTTTTTAAGATTTATTTTTTAGTCTTAGGTGGACACAATATTTTAGTTTTATGTGGTGCTGAGGATCGAACCCAGTGCCTCGCACATGCTAGGCAAGCACTCTACCACTGAACCACAACCCAGGCCCTACATCCTCAGTCCTTTTATTTTTATTTTGAGACAGGGCCTTGCTAAGTTGCCTGGACTGGCCTTGAACTTGCAATTCTCCTGACTCAGCCTGAGTCACTAGGATCACAGGCCTGCACCACCCCAACCAGTGTGCCTGCTACTTTATAAGCATCAGGATCCTCAGTGTTAAATAGAGGCAGTAAGAGAAGCTACCTCTCAGGGACGTGGGAGGACCAGCCAACTCCTGCATGTGAAGCATCTGTATAACAGGTGGTGAGGAGAGGGGGCGGTAGTAGGGGCAGAGGGAGCCCACATCAATACAGTCCCCTGGGGGAGCTGCAGTCCCCATTCATCAGCACCCTTGCCTGGCACATGGCTGGCCCTTAGCAACTTAGCCATTACTGTTATTCTCATCAGTCAGTTTTGAGTATTCCCAAAAAGTTTACTTTTGGGGGATGACCAAAGTAAAGTTCCTGATGATGCAGGAACTTGATTCTTTGACTGATATCATACCTGCCACCTCATCTTCCCCCAGTGGGTATTTCTGTGGTGTTTCCTTTAGTGGGAAAGACACAGGAACCAGATTTAATGTTCTGATCTGGACCTGGGCTTTGTTCTAAGCTAAGAAGGGGTGCCTTGCCCCAAGGGAAAATGCTGACCCAGGGAGGGTGCCCAGGAGCAGAGCTGATGGGCTCTGAGGGAAGAAGGGAGCCCCATTATCTAAAGGGCTGAGTGCCCAGGGTGGGAGGGTACTCAGGGGACTTTACCTGAGGCCTGTTGCTCTTACACGCGTCATCCAAATGCTTGTGCCACAGTATTGCATGGAATCGGGAGCCCGTCTGAAACTTGTAAACATTGCCTGACGGGCAGAGAAAGCACTGGTTGAGAAGAGGGACACATGGGATGGTTGCCTGTGACCATGTAAAGGAAAACAGGTGCCTGAGTGACTGAAGTAGGGGCGCCCTGGGTGAGCCGGAGCTGGCAGGGGAGGCAGCCTCCCATGTTCCTTTGGCCTGTGTTTTTGGAATAAGCTCTTGGCCATGTTTGGCTGTCTGGTGAAGCCTGTGTGCCCCTTCTCAGAATCATCATTTTAAATGTCCAAAGTATAATACCAAAAAAATCATTAGCAGTTATCAAACCAAACCCCCAAACAAGCTGAGTGACATCATCTATGCACTATACTATACTGATGCACTAATAATAGATCTAGTGGCAGGTCTGACACTGCTGTGTTTCAAAGATGAACAGAAGTGATATTTTGAGATATGTACAAATGAGACATGATATGAAAATATCCTCGATTCCTCTTAGAAAAAAACCACAGGGACTAGAGTTTTTGGAAGTTGCAGAATTCTTTTCTGAGTTGGCCTTGGACCTGGACAGCTGGAATCTTGTGGTTATAGTTAAGTCAGGGGTTCCTGAAATGCCCCAAACCCAAGACCTTCCCAGCTCCACAGCCCTGCCTCATCCTACATTGCTATTTATTCCAAGACACTGAGGCTCCAGCTCCAGGAGTGAGGGGCCTCAGTAGCCTGAGGCAAAATCACGAAACTGATTCCTGCAGCTACTGCTCAAAGGACACACCAGCTGTGGTCTAAGAAGTTTTGTGGACTAATGAGGGGACTTGTGGGTGACACCAAACCTCACACAAATAGAAACCGCAGCCTCAAAGGTCCTAATGTGCTGAGATGCATCTTTGGCAGAAGTGGAAATGGGGGAGGTGCGGTGCCGGTAGCCTGCTGCTTACCTTTGTCAGGGTTATTCAGCTGGAAGATGTCCGGGTGCTCGGGGTCATCGGGCAGTTGTACCATCCAGCCCACGATGGAGACCTTCTTGCCAGGTGTGGATTTATACTGAGGGGAGCAACAGAGAGCCGGGAGGCCTACCTGTGCCAGGCCAGCTTCCCTCCCACCCACCCCTGAAGCTCACAGAAGTGCCCTCCACTGGATGAAGTCCAGTGAAGTCCTGGTGTGGGTGTCCTCTCCACCTGACTTACGTGTTTTCTGTCTGTGCCCCGCAAGGACTTGGCTCCATAGTACAGGAGGGTGGATCCTGAGAGTATGACCCAGTATCTGGTCCATGAGGACAGCTACAGAGGAAGGGGAGGCAGAGAGATGACACACGGTGGGGACAGAGTGGCCTGGTCACCACATCAATGCCAGTACAGGTTTCTCTCTTCACTGCCTCCTGCCATACCCCTGGCAATGCCACCTCCACCCAGGAAAAGAGGAGGGGCCCCTCTCTCATTCCCTCATGTGGCCTTCCACCTTGTTGAGGGCAGGGTGGGAGGGAAGCTGAACTCAGGGCCTAATTCCTACATGTTCCATTGACCTGAACTCAGAGGGTCCTGGAAAAAAGCATGTTTAAAATACAGCCATGGGGCTGGGGTTGTGGCTCAGCGGTAGAGCGCTCGCCTCGCACATGCGAGACCCTGGGTTCGATCCTCAGCACCACATACAAAAATAAACAAGTGAAATAAAGGTGTTGTGTCCAACTACAACTAAAAAATAAACATTTAAAATAAAATAAAATACAGCCATGCCAAGCAGTGACCAGAAGAAGCATAACATCTGTAGTGAACGGCTTTGGAGGAGACTGATGCCTGGAAGCGGAAAACCTGCAGGGCCCTGGCGTGGGCCGGCTTCTGTCACCAGCTAGAGGTGTGGTTCCCTGATCAGGGCACTCTGCTCCTTAGTTTAGGAAAAACCACTCCAGTGGGGGCTTTTGGTTCTGAAAAGGTAAAGCAAATCCCCCACCCTGGAAGGAAGAAGGAGCCAGCTGCTCTGCACCACCGTGCTCAGGCCCCTCCCTGCTGGGTGGCACTGCATCATCATCAAGGGAAAGCAGTGGCTCTCAGACTCTTCACTGGCACCAGAGGGCCCGGCACACAGACAACACGCATGTAAAGAGTTCAAGAAACAGTGCAGATCTCCACTACATATGAGGAACTCTGAGATTTTTTTTTCTATTTTATTCTTTTCTACTCAAAAATCCTGGTCATGTCCCACTGAACTGATTCCATCATTCACTGAGGTGTCATCCAGCATTAGGGACAATGCTGCTTCAAGGACACTGTCTGGTTCCTGCCTGGTAATGACTGAGGCCTGCATTCTTGGTCAGGAGAGAAGTGGGCAGGTTTATACAACAGGACAGACTGAAGTCCCCATGCTGCAGGAGGTGTTGTGACACTGTAGGTCTAAATGATCAGTGTGGCCAGAGCTGGAGCAGAGACTCTCCTCCTCACAAGGCAACTGGCCACTCAAGGCAGGGGCTCCATGGGTACCTGGAGGTGGCAGGTGGGCCCAATAGCTTCACAGTGGATGGCAGTAGGAGGGGGCAAGTCCAGATGACCCTGGCAGTGGACAAGGCCAGAGCAGGACAGGAAGGGCAGAGCAGGTGCTGCCTGGACCTGCAGCTCCTGACGGGCTTTTCAGCAACTTGTCACACAAGGGGCTGATGTTCTTCCACGTGAGGTCATGGAGACCATGACCTCTGGGTCCAGCACAGGAGATGGTGGGGGCCAAAGGCCTCCTGATGCCCTGTGCTTTCCTCCATTAACTTAGGATGCTGCCAGGGAGGAAGGGACTCTGCATATGAGGATGCCACACAGCAGCTGATGTGCTCTGGGCCACTCAGCCTCCTGGGTCTCCAGGCTCCCACTTGCCCTCCAGCCCTTTACCACAGCCCCAGTTCACCCATGTGCTCTGCACACAGACGCTCTGCCACACATGGCCTCCAGGAAGGGGCACAATCTGGTCCAGGTTACAGATGTGGAAACTGAGACCCTTGCCCACTTGGTGACCTGGCCAGAGCGGAAGCCTGATTGGCAGGTTCCTAGACTCAAACTGCTCACTGCTATCCACACTGCTGCCAGCAGATGTGCTCCTGACTTACTGCGGGCTTCCGTCCTTCTTTGAGCAGGGTCTTCCTCCTCAGGGGACCCTCCATGGTGGGCACAGCTGCTGAGCTCCCCAGGGTACAGGTACATGGGCTGGTAGGGCTGAGGGGAGACCACCATTCAGACTTGGCCCAAACAGATGAGGCCAGGCACCTTCACTCACGGGGGCCCCTTGGAGCCCAAGGGTGAGCCCATGATGTTCCCAAATGCTAGAGGGCTCACTAGTGCTAGGTCAAGCTGGGGAAGGGAAGGCACATGGAGCAGAAGGGACTCATGCAGGCTGCAGAGTTCGAGGCTTGGTCACCAGGTGTCGCATAACCCAGCCCCAGCAGCAGCCCACCCTATCCAGAGGACACCTCTGTCACGTCTTCCTCCTGGCTGCTCTGGGGCTCTCCTGCCCATGTGCTTCCTCTACCCAAGGAACGAGGGGCCTTGCAGCCCCAGCTCTGGCAGCCCCTCCTCTCTGTGCTTCAGGAGCACTGGAGGAGATGGGAGTGGTGGGTTGCAATGGCAAGAAGGGAAGGGGTCTCCACATCCCAGGCCCCTGGCCCTTTTCTTCCAGGCTTGCTGTGGATCAGGCACCACACATGGGTGATGACATGGGAGGGCATGGTCAGCCCAGCCTTGTCCTGCACTCCAGATCTGCGTGCTTCTGCTCACTGGATATCCCAGGGGCACCTCGCTCTCCTGTGCTTTCCCCCAGCCTACTTGCTGCTCCAGCCAGAAGCCTGGGGTGTGTCTCCTCTTGTGCTCTACAACCTAATCAATTCCAAGCATCTCTTGATCCCAGGTCCTAAATAAGTCTCGCTGCCCCACCCCCACCCCCGCCCTCCCCAGCTGCCCCCTGCCTACCCCAGGCCAGTGCATCTTTCTCTGGACCACTGCCCAGGGGCTTTCCCTGCTCTGCCTCCTCTCCACACCAGACCCCTCCTATATCTGACCCCTCCTGCATCCAATGCCTCCCGCCTCCTGCTGCTTTCAAGGGGTAGGTCACCACCTTTGCCCATGCTGGATGAAGCTCCTCCCACTCCCCAGCCTCACCTGTGCCCCCTTGTACAACACAGCCTTTCCTCCACTCAGGTCACCAGCCCTCCTGGTCTCACAGCCGCACCCCAGGCTCTCTCTGGCTGGGAGCACACTCATCACCTGTGTCCCCTTCCGTTATTTGACCAATTCCTATCATTTTTTTTCCAATCCAGATCCCCACCCCTCTCCCCTGGAGCACCCAGCACCTCCTCTGGGATCATCAGTGTGCCCAGTGGAGCATTGTGGAGGCATCTATCTCCTCAGTAGCCTCTGGCACAGAGGTTTGCACCCTAGCTATTTGTTGAGTAAATGAAAAAATGAATAAATGAATACCTGTACACGCAGCTCCGGGTTCTGGGAGAATTCCGAACTGGAACCCTCCAGTTGGGCCCCAGCGTGGCATAGAGACGTCCCCTGCTTCGGAGGAAAAGGGGTGAATTTTAGTGACGGCCTGGAAAGACTAGACTTATGAGTACCTCAGATTATGTGGGTCAGCCTCCTCCCCAGGCTCCTCACTCAGGCTGTAAGCATATCCCACCTGCCCACTCCAGGTCAGTGAACACTCACCCCTCAGGGCCTCCATCCAGGAAAGTCCCTAAGCCTCAGGTGATTATTTCATTAACTTTTTATTAATGTTCCCCTTTCCCAGTTACCCCAGTGAGAGGCTGTCATGTTTAATATAGGACGTTACGTGGCCCATGCATCCATGATAGGTCCACGTTCAAGTGCATGCCAGCACAGAACTGTGGGCAGCCTTGCATGTTGGGCCTGGGGCACATGCAGCATCCCCATTCTCCAGGACATAGCTGGATCCTGCTGTTTGCTAAGTCCTCTCCTCTGGATGGCCTCCTCTGCTGGTCCAGCCATCCCTGTCCCTGCAGACTGGTTGGGTGACCTGATCAGCATTCCAGAGCCTGTGAGCCAGGATCTCTCCAGGGCCTCTTGCTGGCATTTCCCTCACCCGTGAACCTTTCCAGGGGAGATGAGCGGCCTCGCCTTCCTCCTTCTGTATCCTTTTCTATTTTAGAGACTCATTCCCCGAATCCACTTGCTGTGCCAGCCTCCTCCTCTCCCCTGCAGGGTACTCCAGCCCTTTCTTTGCCCATGGGCCAGATGACATTGTAGCTTCCTGTATAAAGTCAGACAGGGTCCCTGCTTCTTTTGCAAATGTTCCCCGTCGTCCACGCCAGCCTAGGTACTGGCCCCATGACACTAGCACCTGCGGATTGTGTTGGACACCTTCTCTGCCTGCTGTGGGTACATAGTGCCATCACTGAGCCTACGGCCTCACCCTCTAGCTGAGGACAAATAGTTTCTAATGGCCATCAGGTCCACTCTTCAGGGCCCAAGTTCAGGGCTGATAGAAGTCTTCTGGCCGTGTGGGATGGCTGCTCCCCACTTTGACCATCACCCCTCCTCTTCAGGCGATGACATGCCACAGCTTGTGCTTGGGCCTCCAGGTCTTCCATGCAATGGGTCTCTTGATGGTCCCAGGCTGACCCTGCCCTACCATGAGCTGTGGCACAAATGAGAGGCCTGGGATGCCCAACCCCAGCCCTCAGGCTGAACTGCACCTGTCTCTTCCCCTGGTGGAGGGTTGGAACGGTGTGTGCGTGAGATCCTGCAGAGGACCTGTGGCCAACTCTCGTCTGCTAACAGAGGAAGCGCAGACTCACAGCTGAGTGCAGCAGCTGCACAACAGGTCTCAAGCCTGTGCCGCAGGGTGCTGCTTAGGGACAGCAACAGGTGGGCCGCAGGGCCGCTCTCCTCCCCAACCATCACCCTGAATGTGTTTTGATTAGGGTACAGTGTTGTCCTTTGTGGGTGTGTCAGCTGCCAGGAAGTCTCTTCCTCAGATCTGGGCTCCCACTCAGAGCTGCAGCCTGTCTGGAGTCAGGGATGGCGCTGCCTTCCCAGAGCTGGTCCTTTGGCCCTTCTGTCTGCCCACCTCTCATGCTCTAGGACAGTGAATGACAATAGGACTGTCCACAGCCACCAGCTGATTCTCAGGGCAGACAGTGCTGCCACCTTCCTGCTGTCGTTCTTCCTGCTTCTGTGAGGCAGCCCGTGGCTGTGTCTTCCACCGATGGCCTTTGCTGATGGACAGGCTGAGATCGGCATCTTGCAGCCACCTGGCCCTATGAGCAGTCCTTCCTCAGGCCCTTGGGAGTGGGGAGTCCAGCATGCAGGGCATGGCAGGATAGGAGTCACCAGGGGGTGGTGCCATCCTGGGCCAGATCTTCATGCTCACTCCTGGAAGCTTCGTTTAAGCACCATTATTCCCCCAATGAGGCTCAGCAATGTGAAGCTACCAGATGGTGGCACAAGCCTCATCAGCCAGGATGTGAACCCAGATCTTCCAGAGCCATTCAGGTGTAGGGAGAGGCAGAGGGGCCATGGTAGAGCCTACGTGGGCCAGGTCCATGGCTAGTCCGTGTGAGGCCTTCTTGGCATTCTGTTCACGGGCACGTCACTGTGGTCTCCCTTGTGGCTTGCACTGTGATTGAGGTGTGTCAGCGTCTGTGAGGCTGTGTGGCCACCAAGTTCTTAGGCCTGAGGATCTCCTGGGCTGGGGCACCTGCCAGGGCCCCTGTCCCTGGGCTTCCAGGATGAGTATTCTCCTGGGGCTTTGGCTGCCAGCTGCTTACTTCTAATTAAGGGCTTCCACCAGGAATCACCCGACCCTGCAGAGGGGCACAGTTCTCACGCCTGTTTTAGATGAGGACACTGAGGCTCAAGGAGAAGCCAGCCTTTTCCCACCCTGCTGGCCTGTTATCAGATGTGGAAAAATGAGTGCTCAGAGAAGGCCGTCTTGACATGTGGGCGAGGTCTGCCTGAGCCGGTCTCGCTGCTCCCGACTGTGGAAGCCACGTCCTGCTCTCCCTGGAGCTGGGGATGGCCACACCAGGTCTGGAAGGGCAGCAGGATGGTGACCTTTTTCCAGGGCCAGCTCTGAGGGATGGTGGCCAGCCTTCTGTCCCTGCAAGCTGTAGGAGGCAGCATTCCAGCTGGCCTGGTAGGCTGGCACCTCACAGCCAGGAGCCTTAGTCACAGGAGCCAGACGGCCTGACCCCCTCCCTGCTCTGAAAAGACTTGTTATGTGGGTGTTCAGGGCAGAGCTGCAGGATGAGGGGGCAGTGGTATCTGGTAAACCACAGAAATCATGGGATTTCCCATGGGGGCTCCCACTCCAGAGCCAGAGGCACCTTTCCTACCATCATTCTTGGGACATGTGGCTCAACACAATGTGTCCTCAGAAGGCCAGTTGGACTGTCTGCTCTCCAGAACAGAGCTGAGGGTGAGGGGTACAAGCAGGCAACTGAGGGGGTGCATGGGAGGTTTTCTCTGGGGAAGATGCAGGCTGGAACCAGGGGAACTCCTTCGTCCCACAGGGCTGGAAAAATGACGATAATGTCATGCTGGTGATGATGGTGGTGGTGGTGGCAGCAATGGAATGGTGGGTCCAGGCGACATGCTCAGCAGTATTCATTCCTTATCCCACGATCCTACAACACTGTGAGGTGGGCACTGGGATCCCTGCCTCACAGATAAGGAATCTGAGGCTCTGAGAGGAGGAGCCACTTGCCCAAGGTCACAACACAAAGAAGAGGAAGCATGGGCAGGCTGTTGAGGTGGCAGCAGCTGGGGCACTCAGACTGGCTAAGGCATTGTTTTCTAAGTAATGATTAAGCTGTAGTTATCACGAGGGTTAAAGCTTGAGCCCTTGCTGCCAGTCTAGGGAGCAGAGGAGTCGAGAGGAGCCTTGGATCAAGCCACTGTGAGGCCTCAGGAATCTTGGTCTTAGCAGAGGTAGGCTCCCCACCCCGTCTCAAGTGCATAGAACCTGGGGAGGAGTGCACCAGAGTGGTGTACCCCCAGCAGGGCCCAGGTGCACTGCTCATCAACCATGTTGACCTCACAGGCAAACCCTAGACTGGAGGCCAGGCCCATCAGGCATGGCTCATCCGGGCCACTGTCTAATGGTCTCCCTCACTGATAGGCAGGAAGTGCTACCCTGAACTCTGCTGGGCCCTGGGACAGCCCTTTTTGCAGCACTTTTTGAAGGACACTTGCTCTCTGTGAGCCACCTGTCCTTCCTTCTCTGGGAGATGTCCCTATTCACTGGGTAGTTCCCTAGGAACCACACTGACTACATGTCTCCATTCCCTGGATAACTGAAAGGACAGAACAACAGGCAAATCCAAGCCAGATTTTTCTCTGCTGGCAGTTAGGAACTAGATCAGAGAGGCTGGGCATCAGGTTCAGTGGCTGGGTGAAGCTACCACACATAACCTGGGAGCTGTGAGCATCCATCCTCCCCTCTGGGCAGCGAGAAGTCCAGAAATCTGGTGTGCAGGGCCGGGGGGGACAGGCAGAGGGGAGGATAGACACAGGCAGGACAGTCCTGTTCACCTTCTAGGTACCAGCTATGCAGGAGTTGTGGTGCTAGACAGAGGAGCCATGGGCAGAGTTTTCTCAGTTTCTGTGAAGCAGCGGCTGGCCTGGCCCGGCCCGGCCTTGACTGCTCTAGCCAAGGACAGAGTCAAGTGTAAGCCTTTGGAACCAGGGGATCAGCAACTCCTGCCACTCCTCTCTCAGAGGAGCCTCACTTGCCAGGCTCTAGATTGGGAGCTAAAGGGGTGAAGCAAGAGATGGCACCTTTTGGGGGAAACCAGTCAAGAATTTGGCAAGTCACCCAACAGGGCTGCCACGCTAGGGGCTGGGCAGAGTAGCCTGATCCAAAGTCCAAGGATGAACCCAGGGAAACTGGACCTTGGGAAGGGCTAGCAGCAATGAGAGCTGGGATCCCAGGCCTTGGGCACAGGTATGGGGCAGAGGGCATGAGGTCATTGTGAGTCACCTGAGCATGGCCACTCACACAGCTACGTGGCAGCCGAGGGGACCCCTCATTCCAGATCTTGGCCTAATTATTCTGAAATACTGCAAAGTATGGATCTGCAGAGGCACCTGTGTCCTGGAAAAACCGGGGCATTGTCCAGAGTCCTCTGACCCCAAGAAAGGAAATGTATATTTTTAAAACTGTGTGGGGTCGCCAGGCATGGTGGTGCATGCCTGTAATCTCTGTGGCTCATGAGGCTGAGGCAGGAGGATCAAGAGTTCAAAGCCAGCCCCAGCAACATAGCAAGGCCCTAAGCAACTCAGTGAGATCTTGTCTCTAAATAAAATACAACAAGGGCTGGGGATGTGGCTCAGTGGTTGAGTGCCCCTGGGTTCAAACCCTGATACCAAACCAAATCAATCCAAACAAAAAACTGTGGGGTAGCAGGTGTGGTGACCTGTTGCAGCCCTCCATGACTCCACTCTCCATGTGTCTCCCTAAGGGTGGCAGGCAATTCTGTGAGCTAAGCTCATCAGGAAACCTCACACAGAGCATCTCTCACCCTCCTTGCTACCCCTAGGGATGCCAGGGTCAACTGCCTGCAGCACCCTTTAGAGGGCCCTCCCCACGAGGCAGCACCACCCTGAAGACCAACAAGGGCTGGTGAAAACTTGACTTCATTCCAGTCTGCCCACCCACCTTGACTGAGATGCCACTGGGGGAGATTCTGCCCAGCCTTGGCCTGGGTGGCATGCTTGCTGGCAGAAGGCACCTATTTGGGGGAAGCTCTGGAAAGTCCCCTTTCATTTCTGCCACAGAGCACCCCACTGCGTGCCATGCTTACTCTGCAGTTCCCAGCGCACAGCCAAGGAACTGAGGCTTAGAGGCCAGGGGGTCCCCGGGAGATGGAGAGCATAAGTGGCCCTGACCTCAGGCCCTGTCTCTAAATAATATATAAAAATAAATATACATTAGGGACTCTAGAGAGCAAGACATGTCTCAGAACCCACCCGTCCTGCATGAGACCTCTAGTGGTCTCCTCAGAGCTCACAACCTCCTCAGGCCCCAGGACCCCCTTGAGGGCTCACCAAGGTCATCTTCATCAAACGCCCTTAGGCCTCTGTTAAGCCCATCACATCCTCCAGAAGTTACCCTAAACCTACAACCAGTGCAGGTCCCCCCGGACACCGGCCCCACTGGATGGCCCCAGTCCTACAGTGGCCCCTGGCATATGGCTTCTTTAAGGCTCCATGAGCCCAGACTCCCTCCCTGCATATCCCCACCCCTGCTGGGAGGGAAGAGGACCCTCTGCTTCAGAGAAGCTGAGTGCTGCCCACTCCTGCCCTCTTCCCTGTCCCCCTAGAGGGGCTTCCCTCTGGTAGCTGGGTCTCTGAGGGCACTTCTTCTCTCTCTCCTGGTTCTCCCTTTACCCTATCATGGCTCATCTCCCACATGAGAAGCCCCTTCACCCCCGTGGGTCTCAGGAAACGGTTGCCGAGGGCTTTGTGGTGAACTCAGGGACACACCTTCATATTTTGCTTCTTAAAACTGGTCCGAAATCATCTCTAATGATATCTTTAAAAAGCTAAGTACTAATTATTTTTCTGAGTAGAAAAGAAAGATTTGGCCATTGTGGAAAATCTGGAGAATATCAGGTGAGACAAGGGACAAAAGTCTCTCAATAACCTACAACCCAGAGACAATTAGGATGAATGAGATGGTGCATGTTTGCACACACCCACGTGTGTGCACGATCCATTTTGTTCCTTTTTAAAAACAAACCTCTTTTAGGATAAGCTGACCATGGGGACAATATTCTTGCTCTCACCTTAGTGCCAACACCTCCCTCTCCAGTCAGACACACAGCGCCTGCCCCACTGCCCGCCTGACTGTTCGGCCCTTTCCTTTCTTCACTTCCCTGAGCCTGAAGGTGGCTGGAGCCCAGACCAGTGTGAGTCCCTGGCCCCCACTCTCCAGCTCATTAGGCCCAGGTTGAAAATGTCTTTCAAGGACACCTCCCCACTCCGTGGGCTGCGGGGCTCTCATTCTACCTGTGGCCCCATGGATCAGGGCCGACTGGTATAGTCACAGAGAAAAGCGGCCCACCCTTGCCCTGCTCCCTAGTGACAAAGACCATGGCTCAGGAACACCCCCTGGCAGTCCTTCTGGGCCCTGAGGATAGGGTCAGGCCTTTGGGGCAACCAGGGACTGAGGGATGACCCACTGACCCCTGGCTACTGCTCCTCCCCAGCCCCACAGGCCCGTGACTTTGCTAGGGCTGACATGGATGAGGGGACACAGGGTGGGGAGCACAGAGGAGGGTGTCTTTTGCTCCCTGTCTCCTTACTCCACAGTCCCAGAAAGAGCAGGTACAGTGCCTCTACAGTGGTCCATGGCTCCCCAGGCACAGTGTGGGAGTTCTTGAAGCCAGACATTTCAGGAACACAGCGAAGTGTGGCCTGGCCTCTGACTGACACCGAGGACCACCTTTGAGCCCTTCACTGACAACATCCATGTGTGTAGACTTGAGGAAGGTAAATTCACAAGACGCTGTCAAATGATTTCCCTTTTGGCAGACAATGGGAGTTCTCCTGCTCACCTGTTTATGGTGGCATTAATGGTGATTTGGATGTACTTTTGAAGCTGTGTGTGGTAGGGGGTCTCTGGCTTGGGGCCTCTTTGCCTTTTACTTGGTACCTGGCTCCATTTCTCTCCCTAGTCCAGGCCAAGTCTATCACCAGGCCTGGGGTGCTGGGGGACTTGGGAGCTGGTCAACTGAATGTCATGGTTCCTGAATTTCAGAGCGACAGGTCAAAATGCTGCTCCCCTGCTCTAGCCAGACCCCTTCCTCTCTCTCACCTTGTTATTCTGAGTGGGCCAGAGTGGACACCTAGAGATCAACTCCTCTTTAAGAGGAGGAACTTGCGGTCTGGGGAAAAACTGGGAATGGAGGGAGGACCCGCTAAGCACTGGCTATAAAGGGACACAGGTGGTGACACACAACTGTGAGGGAACAGCAACATGGAACAAGGATGTTCAGGCTGTGAGAGGAAACTCTTCCCCTGGAGCTCAGGTGCTCTCAAAGAAGCAGGAGCAGAGGATGGTACAGGGTAGAAATAGGGACTGGTGGCCTGGCCACCAGGGCTGGAGAGTGGGAACAGCTGGCACCTGAATCATCAAGCTTGCATGAGGCTGGGACATCATAACTCCACTGGCATCTCCTGAAGCAAGTGGACTCCTGTTCCCCACAGCCAGGAGGGTTTGGCCAAGAGCTAGGTCACAAGACAATGAGAAACAGGTCACCCTCCCTGCAGGGCAGTTTGAGGGCCCTGGAGGCAGGGCTGGGTATCTGTGTGGATACACCAGCTGGGAGCCAGTGCTCAGAGGAGATACCACCCAAAATGCACCTGCTATGGACATTCGATGGATAGTGACTGAGACGCTGTAAGATGCTGCAGCCCATAGCGCTCACCCCCCCGGCCAGGACCTGCACCTTCCTCCCTCCTAGCAGCTCTGTCTCTGCTCAACACCCCTCAGGGTGGCCCACCGTCAGCAACCAGTGAGGGTTCTGGCAGGGAGTCGTTGCCTAAACAGCTACTAAATGAATAAATGAGTGGATGGAGGAATGAGCCAGTGAAGGAATGAAGGAAGGAACTGGGAGGTTTCTGTGGTGCTATGCTGGACCTTGGCCCTGTGCCAGTTTCCTGTTTGCTGTCTTCCCATTGGCCTGTGTCTAGGGGAGATGCTGGCTTGTGTGTCATCCTGTTTATCAGGGTGTCCCCAGGAGTTTCTGACTGAGTGACTGTTCTGGAATATGCCTCTTGGCCCCAGGCTCTCCTTTCCAGTGGCCAGGGTGGGTTGCCTGAGCTCCCCAAACTGGAACAGAGCAAATGTCCCTCCAGGAGCCCTGTGGGGAAGGCAGAGAGAGAGCCTCTGAGTGTGCACGGCCTCCTCGCTCCCTCTCCCTGCCCCCATCTTGGGGCTCACAGACACACTGGGTGACATTGGGCCAGTCCCTATAGCTGTCACTGCCAGTCTTCAGGCTAGGTGGTGGGGCAATGAAGAGGGGGTCCTCGATAGCAGGAGGGTTTGGATTAGGGTCATTTCTGCCATTATCAGATGAGTGTGAAGCGGGCATGTCACCTCATCTCTCTGCATGCTCCATACAAAATGGGGACAGCACACATGCTGCTGTGGGGAGCACTGAGGCTACGTGAGTCCACATACAGGTGGGGCCCAGAGGTGGCGGCACCTGGGGAGTGCCAAGCACAGCTCCTGACCATGACAGCCCCTCTGCCTGGAGGAACAGCTGGATGGGAACGACCTTCCCTCTGATCTTCCTTTATGATCATGGGGGCTCAGGCAACAGAAGCTTCAGCATCAGAAGCGGCGTGTGTGTAAGTTGTGTGCACTCACATATGTGTGTGTGGTGCAGTTGCCCACATACACGTGGAAGTGTGTGAGTGTGCATGTGTTTGTGCATGCACACGTGAGTGCACATGGACAAGTGTCTGAGCTGTGAGGATGGGCAGGGTGTGCAGATGCGGGTGGGAGTGTGACTGTGTGTGCAGATGTGAGGACACTGGGGAGAACTCTGTGGCAAAGCCCCTGGATGCTGGTGGGGGACCCACCCTGAAGGACAGTGAAGGCCTACCTCTCTGGGACATTCTTCATCACTGGATTTCCTCCTGCTGTCCTCAGACCTTGTGTCACCAAGGTGACTTTCACCTTCAGCAGCACTGCAGACACCCATTAACAGCTTCCTAGTGGTCCCAGAGCCCTGCGCTGGCCCAGGAAGCCTGGGTGTGTGGATCATGTGGGTGATCTCCTGAGTGGGAGGCTGGACACCTCGGCAGACAGGCTCTGCACGGGAAGCCAAACCATGTGCCAAGGGAGCCAAGAGGGTGCGTGGCAGGGGTGGCCTCTTCACTGTCACCAGTGCCCAGTAGGGTGGTATTCAGTAAATGCCAGGCCCAGGGTCCGAGGACGTGTGGGTGCAATACTCTTAGAGTCCACCAGGCGGAGCCACGAGCCCATCTCAAGACTAATCAATTCTCCAGCTTCCAGTTTCAAGAGCTGGCATCGCAGACCTGGTCTGCTGTGGGTCTCCTGTGGCTGGGCTGGAAGAAGTGCTCCTGGGGCGACTCCAGGACCAGAGGAGGAGTGGAGCTACACAGCGTGCGGGGGGGGGGGGGGGGAGGTCAGGACCTCCACACACTCCTGCTCATTCCAGCTGATGAGCCACAGGCCACCCAGCAGAGGCACAGCAGTGGGGCAGGGCTGTCCCTGCCAGAGCCTGTCTCCAGCTCCCTGGGGCCTGAGGTGGGATAGGAGGGAGGCTGTGCTGAGGCCACACTCACCTTTCCAGCCCTGAAGACATCTCTTCACTAAACTCTGAGCTCTCACTACTGCCTGGAAAAGGAACACAGATGAGTGAGTGCAGTGGCCTCGCAGAGAGGGGGCTGTCTCCCAGGTCACTGGGCACAGGCCCCTGAGCTCGCCATGGCTTCCAGTCTGTGGGCAACAACCTGATGTGAGTTTTTGTTGCTATTTTTGGCTCTGATCTGGGAGGGCTGAAAGAACCATCCTGTTCCACTGTTCCGCAGGCAGGGCTTCCGCCGCCTTCCCACTGCCTGCCCTCAGGCCTCCCTACTGGTTCAGGGGACGCAGGGCTGGCACACCCTTACCTCACAGAGGCCATATGAGCACTTCTACCTGCAAGGTCAGGGCTGAACTAGATGCTAGTCAGTGTGGCTGACTCACATTGGCCTGAAGTCTTGAGGGAGTGCCCCTGCCGACCCCTGGCCATGGAGAGAGAGACAAGGTCTGGACTGTGCCCCTGTACCATGCTTGTCCTCCCTGTGGGCCTGGACCTGGGTCTGACTGGGACACCCTGCTTCTGTACAGACCACGGGAGCCTCTCCAAGGAGAGATTTTTTTCCTGTCACTCAAGCATCCACACATCATGCTCTGTACTTTCTCAGACTTCAGATGCTCTGAGGGTCGAGCTCTTTGCCTGAAAGAGCACCTAGCCAAGCAGCTGGAAGGAGCAAGGAAGAGTCCTTGGCTCTCATGTGGAGGGTGGAAAGATGGACAAGCCTGCTCCAAGCAGGGCACGTGCACACGTGGCCACTTACTCAGGGACTTTCAGCCCCAAACAAAAAAACATTTTGAGTTCCCTGACTTGAGGAGCCAGAACCAAACAACCTCGTGATCTCCCCCTGGACGCTGGACAGCACAGCACCTCACTCATCTTCTGCCTCAGGAAGAGCAGGCCTGTGCTCAGGCACCGCTCCGACAGTTTCCTGGATGTCAAACAGCTGTTCTGGGCCCAGCTGAATACTCTTGGGCCTGCATTTGCCAGAGCGTGCTCCTCGGAACCCCTCTCCTGCCACACACTTCAAGGAAAAGGGGTCCATGAGTGGAGTCTGGGAACCCATAGGCTCTGAGGGGTCCCTGTGAGGGGTCACAATGCTGATGAGCATAGTAAGGTCCCTGGAAGAGCCTGCTCGTCTTGTTTAACTGGTCTTTCCTGGCACATGGCCAGAAACCTTCTTCCAAGGCACACCTGTGAGCGGGGATGCACTGTCCTGAACTCTCCTCCATCCCTGCCCGTTTCCAAACAGGACGACCTCCTCCAATGACAAGAGGCAGACACAGCTTGCTTATCACAGACTTCTGGGGATGGGAAGCAGCTGACCCCTGGACTGACACGGCCGCAACCTGAGACTGCCCTAATTCCCGAGTTTGCGGGACGCCAAGAGTCCTGCCTGGGTTTCCTGTTGCCTCCCCTTGCTCCTGGCCCCCTGTCCTATAGTCTTTGCCAGATCAACTCTCTGTCCCACCAGACCTGAGAGAACTCCCTGATAAGGGAAGCAGACAGACACACAGATACACTGGCCACAGAAGCACAGGCAAGCACAGGCACACTGAAAGGCAAGGGCCATTGGAGAGGGCACTGGTCTGCTGGCAGTAATGACAAGGGGCGTCCACCTTGCCTTCAGCTAACCTGGGCACCAGGAGGATGGCTCTGTGACTAGAGCTCAAGGCTGGCCTCAGCCCTACTTCTGTGTCCCCTGCCCCGACACAGAATCAGCAGTACGATTTCTGTCCCCTCCATTGATATGAGCACCATCTCTGGCTGATGCTCAGTGGTGCAATCTCATCCCTGAAGACCACATTTTTGTCCTCCTTCATTTGGTTTCTCAGCATAAAGAGAAGTACCCAACTGACTACCCAGTGGCCCATCCAGCTGCCACCCCAAGCAGCTTGCTTTGCTTGGCCCTGCAGTGTCCCGACTGTAGCTCTGCCTGGGACACAAGTGCTACGGCAGCAGCAGCCAGGCTTTGGGCGTTGACAAGGACTCAAGCGTGTGCTCAGCTGCTTCTTCCACCTGCCCACCACACTCAGGGCTACTAACAGCAGGCGGACATTGGGGCTCTTCCTGAAGCCCTGGAGGCTAGGAAGTGGAGGCTTCCTGGCTCCAGGGGATTTCTGCAGGGAGCCACCTCTGGAAGGGTGAGGGGCATTGGGTTCCCTGGAGCAAGGTGCTACTGGGCGTGGCACAGTGACAGAGACAGACACAGAGCACACGCCGGGCCTGTGGCCCCCTGCCTGTGGTGTGCAGGCTGGAGCGCTTACCTAGGGAGAGTCCATTGGTGACAGCGGAGGAGGTGAGGGTGAGGCCCTTGCGGGGGCTGCGGGACTCTAGGACACTGTCGTCCAGAAGGTGCCTGGCTTTCTCCGATGGAAATGTCGCACTTTTACTCTCAACTACACTCAACTGACACATCATACTGGAAATGGAAAGGAAGAAAGAAGGCAAAGCTCCTTATCTGCAGGGTAATGGTGGCTGCACCTGCTCTGGGGGCGGGAGTCCAGAGTGCAGCCGCAGGAATAGGCTCTGCCCAGAGCTGCGGACAGTACGGCCCTCTCATGGCATGAACTTGGGCAAGTCACATCCTTTTCCAGAGCCTCAGTTTCTCCATCCATCTACGGCGACTAACACTGCTTGCCCTGCCTGTCTCTCAGGATGAAGATGAGGCTTGTGAGCGATGAGGCCGCGCAAGGGAGGCGCAGTGGGCGTGGCCAGCATGGCTGATCTGGAGTCACCAGCACCTGGCCCGGTCCTGGCTCCAACACTTCCTCACCATTGCAAGGGACATCACCTTGTGACCCTCACTGGACTTATTCTTACAGCATGCATAATAATAGCAGAGGCCTGCGTGGCTCTCAGTGACCTCGGCCTCACAGGTGTGTGGCAGAGCATCTATGGAGGGGAAGGAAACGCCAGGTACCCAGAGAGCGACCCTCTCCTCCCTCAGCCCCGGAGCTCCTCCAGGCTGGGCTGGGACCGAGCCTTAGTGGTAGAAGGAAGGAATGTAGGGAGGACAGAAGGTGGGCGGGTGGGAAGGAGGAGACGGGAAGAAAGCAGGCAGGAGAGAGGGAGGGAGGGAAGGATGGACCCATCTGACCAGGAGTCTGTGCCCAATGCCCAGGGGACACAGGCATGACTGTTCGCAGTCATGCTGAGGACCTACACGTCCCCCAGCTGTCGGCCTCATAGGACAGTGAAGAAGATGCTATGAGGACAGAAAACTGCTCTGAGGACAGTCGCTGGTGTCGGCCTAAGTGAGTCGATGACTTCGGGCATGTTCTCTGGAATCCCACCATTGCTCCTCTGTCCTTTCTCCATTAGCCCAGAGTCTGGGACCCCTGTGAATGGCACAGACTGTGCCACCAGGGGCTCTTTCTGAACCCACACCAACCTCAGGAGAGTTGGCTGGCCACAGACCCCAAACCCCCAGGATGAGGTGGGGAGAGGCCCATCGGGCAGGGCTCTCCCAGCATTTCTGCAGCCATGCCTGCCAATGCAGGCCAGTCTGAAGGCCAGGGAAGGGCTATGCAGTCACCCACTTGTTGCCCAGGCTGTGGCTCTTCCTGTGTCTGGGGACTGGTGGCGTGGGCAGGCTGCCGGCCACAGACGCATCAGGACAGGTGGGCCTCCGTCGGAACCTCGCCGAACTGGAGCCTGCAGAGGGGCCTGTGAACAGAGCAGAGGGAGGGCAATGGGAGTGGGTGGGGTGGTGGCTCAGGGATGGGAAACCCAGGTTTGGGGTGAGGCCCTGGCCTGGCTGTCCACATGCACTTGGGCCTTATAGCTCCTACTGGTCAGATGCTGACTTTTCCCTCCCAATGTCATTGACTCCCAAGGCTGATAACCCACTGCCAGGATGGCCTGGGTGGCCCAGGGCACAGGGCCCACTGGATATCTGATGTCTCAATTCCTGCTTCCAGGTGGCATCTGACAGACCAATCCATAAAAATGGAACTAGGGTAGCACGACCCTAAAGTAAAGGTTCTTGGCCTTGACTTTGCAGAGCCAGAGGGGTCTAGGGAAGGCCTGTTAGTTGCGGGGACTGAAACTACATCTAAGCTTCTGTGCATTTTATTGGCAAGGGGATCCAGCTGGTAGGATGGATCTTTAAGGCTTTCGTTCTTAACCAGGGGATGTGTCAGAACCACCTGGAGAGTGTGGGCTGTCCCTGAGGGCCTTGTGTTCTGCATAAGCTCTGCAGTTGACCCTGAGGCACCCCTGGGGAAGACCCTCTGCTTTAAATGCTGGGACCCAGGCAGGCTCTGTGTGGGGGGAAACAACTCGTGCAATTACTCCAAAGAAGAAGAAGAATGAAAACCATCCTGCTGTGTTTTGCTTTTGCAGTATTGCTGGAGAAGAATCCAGAGGGTGGAACTGCCTTGTTTATCAGCAGCCGTGTGAGGATTACAGTCCCACTGCCTGAGTCACTCAGCTCCCACCCTGGTGCACAAAAGTGGTTTCTAAAGGTCAGGCTGCACTGCTCCTCCCTCTGAGGTTTAAGTGGAAGCTTAGCGGCCCTGGAATGGAGCAGAAATGATAACGATGCTAACTGATTTGGCGCTGTAACCTGGTGCAGTGCTGGGTGCCAGTCTGTCATGCTGCAGGTGGGCACACTGAGCAGACCAGAAGGTGGGGCTTCCAGAGCTGCCACCTGCTGGAGGCAGGACTGAACCCAGGCGTGAGGCTCACTGGACAGAACACAGGGAGAGACTGTATGAAGGATCTGGGGAGCAGGTGACACTTCTCCAGGAAATTTGGAATGGGTAAGCCCAGTCACTGCACTTAGGAAGGAAGGGGGAGGGCCTGGTGCCCACTGTGCACTAATGAGCTGGCATTGTCCATGTCCTGGCTCGCGGACTCGCTGACTTCTCTGAAGTAGGTTCTTTTGTCATCGCCACTTTGGAGGGAAGATCAGAGGCACACCAGGGCCCCAGGCTGGAGGGTGCTGCAGCCTCCGCTGGTTGCCTAAGGCCTGCCCACTCTTGCCTGGCTCCTTCTCACTGGGTCCTGCTGTGCACAGGGCCCCACTGACTGGGCAGCCCCATTGGCTGTCTGATGTACCAATTCCTGCTTCAGGTGGCATCTTGAGAACAGAATCTGATGGACCACAGAATCTGTGTAACAACAGAACCACAATAACCTCTGCATGTAGTTCCTGCTTGCTGGCTGGCTTCCCACTTTGAGTTCTCCAGAACTCTGGACCTGCTTCCGTCTCTTCTACTCAACTCTCTACCCTCCGTCCAGGACTAGGCCCGGATGTGCCCCCTCCCCTTTCTGCTCTGGAGTATTGGGAGGCATGCCTGGCCTCAGATGCCCCTCAACCAGCTGGGGAGGGTGGGCGGGGGCCCCAGCGGAAGAGCCCGTAGCCTCCTGGGCCAGTGTCAGAGCTGATCTGCTCTCCCAGCATTGGGTTGCGGCCACTCCCCCGCCCCCTGCATTGTTGACCAATAGCCTGAGTCTGACATGGAGCCAGAAGAATTTCCATTCAGCTGGGACCCAGATGGGGGGGGGGCTTTCTGCCAGTAAGTGACACCCTCTGCTACTGAAAGGCCTCACGTTCCTGCCCCACCAAGCCTGGGGTGGCCCCCACGTGACAGTGCCAGGGTCACTTGTTTTCTGGTGCTGTTGTAGAGCTGGGCAGCTGGCAAGTTTGCTTGCCCCGTCCTCGGGCAGGGGAAGGGGCAGGATGGGGGTGATGATAATGAGCTGGGGTTCTGCACTTCATAGCAGAGTGCAGTCCCTACTGCCCAGCCTGATATGGCACGGATGGCTGGAAAAACTGACCATGTGGCTTGACTATCTCAGAGGATTGCTCTATTTTTCCTCAGCATAATTTTTCCATGAATAATCTTTAAAGCTCTTTAAGTGGCTGTTTCTTTAGCAGTTTTATTGGAACATATGAGAACTGACGGTCTCTGTGGGGAACGAGATATTATGTGTTGAAGAAAAAGATCTGGTTTTCATTACATTTCTCTCAAGAAACCAAAACACTGTCCAAAAGACCACTCATTGATTAGAAGAGAAAAAAACCACAGGGCCTTCTAATAATGGCCTTGGAGTGGTTGGGGTAAAGGACAATGAACACTGATGACAAAGGACTTGGGATCCGGAGGTGGCCAGGCCTGGACTCCCACCTGTATCTGCACTTCAGGCTGAGCAAGGGTCTTGGGCAAGTCACCTCACCCCTTTGAGCCCTCAGGCTACATCTACAAAACAGGAATGGTGATCCTGTGCCCGCAGCCTCCCCGGGAGGGGTCAACCACACAGTAACCTGCCTTCTGCTCCCATAGATGTTTACTGCTCCCTGACCTAGGGGCTGCCTCTGGGCCAACCACCAGAGCTACAAAATGGATTAGAAAGATGATGTTCTGCTTTTATGGGATTGGGAGTCAAGTGTGGGAGAGGTAACTGAACCCAGGAGAGACTCCTGCTTTGACAGGAGAATGAGAATAATCAGTGCAGCAGGAGCATCATCTGTACCAGGAGTGAAACACCACCACTGTGATGGTAATGGTGCTAAATGCTAACATTCACTGAGCACTCCTGAGGTTCCCGAACCCAAGATAAATGCTTGGTTCACAGCATCTATTTATTGCAACAACACTGTCATGCAGGTACTATTGTTATCTCAATTTGACAACGTGGAATCTGAGGGTCAGAGGGTTCAATAACCTGCCCAGTTGAGCAGCTGGCGAGTGGGAGAGCTCTGGCTGCTGCATTTGAGAACCCAGAGGGAGGACCAGAGAATCCTGGAAAATCTAACATCCCAGCTGTTGCAAGAAGAGCTCCAGCGTGAGCAGCGACGGAAGCAGAAGGAGCTGCGTGTGCAGACTCAGGTGACGGCAGGCTCCAAGGAGCCTGGAGATTCCCCAGGGGAAGGTGCTCTGGCGCCCTCAGACTCCCACCCTAGGAAGCCCCTGCTGGCTGGAGAGCAACTGGATGTGGCCAACTTGAGGCTGCAGGTGGGGTGGAGAGGTGTGGCTGAGAGGTATCCAGGAGGCGGCCAGGTAGAGATGTAGAGGGAGGGAACCCGGAGTTACCCTCCTGGAGTGGTGCCCTGCACTCAGGGGGAGGTTTGAGGGATAGTGAGCAGGCCGTGTGGGGCTGGTGTCTGGAGGCCACTGGCTGGCCTCACATGGCTGCTGAGGAGGGCCTGCTCTGGGCTGGGGAACCTCTTTCCCACAGATTTCAGGCTGCCTCCGAGTGCTGCCCTGGGCCAGCGCTGTCCTATTCCAGTCTGCTTGAGGGGCGCCTTCCAAGTCTTGCACATCGGGAATTAATGGGAGGCAGCTGTGACAGAGAGGAAACTACTTAACTTGGAGTCACAAGGCTTGGGTTCCAGTCCCGCCTGAGTGACCCATCTGAATGGGAGGCTCTTCCAAAGCGTGTCTTTCCTCACTGGAGGAGGAACGACCATGTGCTACTGGGAGCTCCTGCCAGCACCGTCCCGGCTTCTGGTGTGCAGGGCGGACTTCTGCCCAAGTGAAGGCTCAGTGTCCTCTGTTTCCTGCTTGCCTGAGTAGATAGTCCTGTTCCCAGACTGAGGACTTGGGCCCTTCTGGGTCTGCCGGAGCCCCGTGGCTCTTAGGGATGCTGGACCTCTTACACAGAAAGTCTCTGAGTGGGTGGGCTGGGGTTGTGGCTCAGTGGTAGAGCCCTCGCCTAGCACATGCAAGGCCCTGGGTTTGATCCTCAGCACCACATAAAAATAAATAAAATACAGGTATTGTGCCCATCTATAACTAAAAAATAAATATTAACCAAAAAGAAAGCCTCTGAGTGGGTTTCATGGAGAGGTCTGAGAACTGATCACACACATTTACTTCCACATACATTTTGTGTTTCTCAAACATGTAGCTCTCACAGGTCCTTGCTGCAAGCCAAGATCAAGCTTATACACCACACAGAAGGCCACTTCATTTCCTCTTGAAAACAGCATCCAATCACCCCTCGACTGGGCTTAGGTTGTGGCCTGCTCTCTGCACAGACAGAAGGTGCAGACTCCCAGGCCACAGGGAGCCAGGGGAGCCTGGTACCTGTGTGTCCCTAGCGGGACAGTGAGACTGGGCAAAGTGGGCTTGAGTCTTGGCCCCTCTGCTTTTTTTTTTTTTGGTTTTTTTTTTTTGGTGCTGGGGATTGAACTCAGGGGCACTCGACCACTGAGCCACATCTCCAGCCCTATTTTGGATTTTATTTAGAGGCAGGGTCGCACTGAATTGCTTAGCACCTCATGGTTGCTGAGGCTGGCTTTGAACTCACGATTCTCCTGCCTCAGTCTCCCTAGCCGCTGGGATTATAGGCATGTGCCACTGCGCCTGGCTTGGTCCTTCTTCTTGACGTTGACATGACCAACTCCCAGCCCGTGAGCTCCTTGTGTGGAAGCCCTCCGCCATTCAGAAGACAGAAAAGGTTTCCAGAGGGAGGAGCCTCTGGAGGGAGGCAGGCTCTACCTCGTCCCTGGGCTGCTCTCTTCCTCATCAAGCAGAACTTGGGGTTGCCAACAGACCACTTGGAACCCAAAATGTCTCCTCCTGGTGAAAGACCTAGGGGGCTCCCAGTGCCTTATCAGGCCTGAGGATGCCAATATAGCCACAGCCAGAGGACAGCAGTGGCCACAGGAGGGCTAGCTGTGTGCTCAGGTCAGTCTGGGAGGGTAGGCCTCCCGTGCACCAGGGGGCCCTGTGAGGAGAGTTGGCATGACATCGAGGGCAAGTAAGAAGTGATGGTGGGGATCTACTCGGAGGGGACACAGAAGTGGCTGCAGGGGTCCCTTGAAAGGGGATATGCATGTCTCTTGGTCAGGGAAGGTAAAGTCTCTAGAACACTGTGCCAGTTCCCAGGAGAGGGACAGGTGAACTGACCACTACCTGGAAGTCACAGCGCCCTACAGCAACAGCATCCACTGCTCTGACTGTGTCCCATCCTAGGCTATGGTCAGCAAGTAGAGGAACACAGGGAGAGGAAGCCACACTGCTGCTCTCTTGCCACAAGCACCCAGGCCTGAAGAACCCCAGTCAGGGCAGGGAAAAGAGATTTAGTGCCAGTCAGGTATAGAGTTCTGATTCTAGTGTCTGAGGACCAGTGGAGACAGTGGCTGGCTCCAAGTGCCTATAGGAGATGCAGGGATGTGCCAGGCGGTTTCCTGGGCAGGTGCTTTTTTTTTGTACTGCACAGGTGCACCAGGCAACAGGGACAGAGCCCTGAGTGCTCCGGGGCCCTCACTCACACCCTGCTTTTCCCATGTTAGATACAAGTGACACATCTATCCAGGCTCCTAGGCTCAGCAATCGGCTCTGCCACTTCTTTGACATGTGAGGCTGGGTGAGCCCCTGGCATCCTCACCTACAGAATGGCCCACATCACAGGGAGGTGTCAGGGGCACTGAGTGAGCACATGCAGAGATTGGGAGGACAGGGATGGGGCAGCAGCTCCGTTTTCCTCCTGTGAATTAGCTGGGGTGCTGTCCACATAGTCCATTACTGCTGCCTGAGTGGTAGGGTCTCCCTCCGCTCTCCTTAGGCCTGAGCAGGCCTTGTGGCTGCTCTGACTCACAGAGTGAGGCTGGGTCATGAAGACCCTGCCATGCAAGCTTCCTTCATGCCCTCCTAGGACATTCATTCTGGGGACAGCCAGCTGGCCCCAGCCTTGGAGTCTGATGACTTAGAGGCTGCCATACTGTGAGGAAGCCCAGCTGCTATGGAGTGGCCCTAAGTATGTGTTCTGCCACTGCTGCAGCCCCAGCCCAGCAAGCCCCAGGCATCTGAGTCATGATATCTCCAGATGTCTTCAACCCCAGTCTGACCTTCTGAACCATGGATGTGTATTTGTCATAAAATGTTTGTTTTGTGACCCTGGCTTCTGGGGGACACGGCTGATAAGTACCTGAGTAGGAGCTGGTTGAGGGCCATGGGCCCCTGTGCAGTGCTGGCAGGTCTTCATTGGAGCCTACCTGGGAGGGCTGAGAGCACTCCCGTGAGGCAGAGTGTGCAAGTGCCATGCGTGGGCTTCCCAGCACCTCCTCAGAGATTCCCCTAGTGACCCTGTGGTGAGAGACTGTGGTGTGAAGCATTCCTGTTCCCAGGAAAACCAAGGCTCAGAGAGATTAAGCCAACTGCCAGGGGTCCTACAGTCCCCAGGTGCTTGAGTTAAGCTCTGAACCTCGGTCTGGCTGGCCCTAGTACAGGGCTTAGTACCAGATGATAAAACCAGGAGACAGAAAGATGCATCAGAGAGCGGCCCTGAAGTGCAGGTGCAGACTGTGGAGGCCAAGGCCAAGGCCAAGGCTACCCTGGACTCTAGTCCGAGGACAAGTGTCCTTTGGGAAAGCCATGCAGAGGTGGGGCCAATCTGGAAATGTCCTAATCAGTTCCAAAACCATGAAATGTGTCTTGCGTGAGTTTTTCTCTCCAGGAAAGTAGTAGTTCATTTATGTAAGCTAAACATTACATGAGGGGGAGCAGGGGTTTGAAGATGTGGCATTCCTGGCCTTTTTTCCTCCACAGACCTGGAAACCAAGGTTTCTTCATCTCCTTTCTCACAGTCTATTTGTTGGAAGTGCATGGCCATTCCCCAGGGGTGGAAAGTGGGGGATAGCCCTCTCTGGGGTCTAGGGGCCATCCAAGGAGCCAAAGGAAGACTGCAGCTTAGAGACCACTTTTGATTATAATTAAGCTCCTGGAGAGGCAGTGACCGTGGCTGCTATCAATGCCTGGGTCAAGGCCTCCCAGGCCCCGAGGCAGAGGAGCTGGCTAGAGAAGGATTAGAGCATGCCCCATCCCACTGCTGGCCATCTTGGCCTGCTCACACTGGCCTTCTTTTGATTATGAACCTGCCAGTTCTTGCCCTTGATTTTACTGCCTATCTTCCCCACCACTTGTGAGTGCTAGGGGTCAGGGTCTTGCCTTGCTCTTGCTGGGCAATTGGCCCATAGCATGTCTGAATGAATGCACGAGAACATCTGGGGGCCTTTCCTTGGCAGGTGTGGGGATGTCTGACTGCTGGAAAGAGCCCCAATGGAGCCTAACCCCCCTCCTGAGTAACGAAGGGAGGCTACGTTCCTCCCATTCCTGGGACTGCATGAGGCACATTCCAGTTCCTGAGTCTGGTCGGGCTCCTGCCACGCGGCTCAGTCTAACTGCCAGACCCAGAGAGGCCTCCCTGGAGCTGCCTTTCTGGTCCTTGCCTCTGGGGGACCCCTATCTGCCCCTGGCTATAGCAGCACCCCCCTCTCTGTCCTTTGAGGTGGCGAGGGGAGAGTTTGGGCCACTGAGCGTTCTTCAGCCTTCAGATACTCCCCAGCCCTCTGGTGATCAATGCAAACCTTCACATCCTGCTTCCAGGGCTGAAGCCAGGGATTTGGAAGACGGGTGGAAAACACTCCTGTGTGCCGGCTCCCTGCACTGAGTAGAAACTTGCCAGCATCAGCACTTCCCTGGAAGGCTATGCAAAATCAGTGGTCAGCCCATGCTGGAGCTGCCACCAAGACTGGGTGCCAGGAGCTCCAGGGCTGGGCTGAGGGGTAAGGCAGGTGACTAAGGCATTTACCCAGGGCCCCTCTGTGCTGGGCTGGTGGAGTTCCACACTGGGCCCTCCATCAGGGGGCTTTTAGTCTGGTGAGGAAAGTAGACATGGGACAAAGGAGCCCAGGGATGACTGGAGGGACATATAGTGCAGGAGAGGTAGAGTGCTGGCAGGAGGGTGCAGCATGGGGCTGGGGCCAGTCATAAGGATTCTAGGCTTTGCAGGTCACAGGGGCTCTGTCCACCCACTCATCTCTGCCATTGAAAGCAGACAGGCAATCTGTCTGGGGGTGGGTGTGGCTGTGCATCCTCCTATGCAAAAATCAGGGTGGGCCAGTTTTGGCCCACAGCTTGCTGGCCCTTGTGAGATGGCACCTGACCTGGTGGGGGTGGAAGCTGGGGAGGCCTCCCTGAGGCAGTGCCAATTAGCTAAAAGCTGAAGGCTGATTCAGTGACAGGCAGAATCTTGGTGTTGACAACCACAGCACCAATGACAAAGCTGCACCTGTGGGTCTGGTGTGTCAGGCTCCGCAATGCTTCACACATATCACCTCAGAAAGTCCCCATGACAGCCCAGTGAGGGACGAGTATGTCAGTCCTACTTTACAGATGGAGTGTGGGTTACAGAGCATCTCAGAGGAAAAAGTTGTCTGGGGGAGTATTCTAGAACAGGGAGCAGGTGGAGACCAGCCCAGCCCCAAGAGCTTTCCCTTGGACACATTTGCCAGGGGCCATTTGTCATGGGAAGGCAGTGAGCTTGGAAGATGTTTTAATGGTGGGCACAAGGAAGCCCCATGAGCTCCATGAAAATCAAGCCATGGCCAACAGTGACTTGAGTACCTTGAGGTGTAGATAAGAGCATCTTCCAAGCTCTGAGGAGCAACCATATTGCCCTCTGCCAAGTTATCAGAGGACCAGGGTGCTAGGGTATGGTCCAGCTGGCAGGATGGAGTTCACAGAGGCCGGGAGACAGGGAGCTGGGAATGCAGCCCAGGGACAGGGCAGAGGCCTTGCAGGGTGGGGCTTGCAGAAGGCTGCAGTACTGCCCAGCTCCGCCACCCCATGGCTCTGACATGGGAGCGTGGAGATGGTGGTTTGAGCAGGTCCAAGGCTGGAGGGGGCATGGCAACGGCTTGCTACCCCTTCCCAAATAGGCACTGCATGTCAAACTACACTGGATGCCTTCCAAACATGGTCCTGGTCTGACATTCTAACATTCCTGGGATGATGGTTTTAGTATCCCATTTTATAGGTAAGGAATTGAAACCCAGAGGGGTGAAGTCATGTATGTAAGACTGCAGTGGTCTAAATCACAGGTTAGTGTGCTCCAGAGCTCAAACTAGGAGAAATGCTGCTAGAGATCAGCCCTGGTCACTGAAAGCTGGCTGGACTGTGACTAAAAGGTAACATGATGAAAATGACAGTGAAGCCACCAACACCAGGGGCATTGTCACAATGCGCTGACACAGGCAGAGAGCACTTTACGGGCCTGACTTATCAGGAATTATGACAGCTCTACAAGAGTGTGCCATCTTAGCGCCACTCTGTGGGGGAGATCACTGAAGACCAGAGAAGCCACATGTCAAGCTGGGAAAGGTGGGGCTGGGGCTTGATGCAGAGCCTGGGAGCTCATCACCAGGAACGTGTATGCACGCACATGTGCGCTCCCTAACAGGGGAATAAATCCAATGCTCCCAGGAGGATGAGCCACCTGAACATGGTGACACCCAAACCCTAGGCATCCAGGGCACCCCTGAGGGGCACATAACCCAACCCCCGGCCCACATGCCCCAAAGGTAAAGGTCTAGGTGGCCTGGAGAAGATCCTGGGTTTTTCTGTTCCTCATGCACACTTCCAACTTGGGGCTCTGTTTTTCCCTTTCTTGGGGCTGTTCACTCCCAGGGTCCTCCAGGGAGCCTCTGCACAGGGGTGTCCCTCAGGGGTCCAATGTGATCAGGAGCCTGGCAGGTTGGCATGGGACACCAAGTGGGGACAGTTGAGTCTGCCACACTCCAAACTCAGCTGTGCCCTTTGGCTCCACAGGCAAAGGCCAACCCAGCAGCCACCTTTAGTCCATGAGGGCTCTGATCCTACCTGAGGTGGCTACGATACCTGCCAGATCTTCCTTGGATGAAACTAGTCTTGGAGAGCTGCTTCCTGGTTCAATTCTGAGTGACAGTCTGAAACAAAGATTTTCACAAAATCAGACGGGCCCCTGGCTTATCCGAGGGAGAACAAAGCAAGAGTGCATTTGGGGTTGGGATATGGGATGTCATTGAAGGGCCAAGTAGCCACAGGACCCAGGAACACTGTGAGATCTGCTCCCAATCACAGCTGCATACATTTTATAAATGAGGACACTGGGGGCAGTGGGACTAAGTAGCTTCCTTTCCCAAATTCACAGGGCCAGCAGTGCAGAGCAGAGCAGGGATGCTCTCACACACATGAAGGCCCTGTGGGTCACAACTGGCAACCTGGGGTAGCTCTTTCTGGAGTGGATGGAGACAGCCCCCAGTGAGGTGAAGGAAACCCTGAGCCCACTACCAAACTGACTGCAGGCTTTCTGTCTCCAGAGAGCTGGCGGCTCCAGCTCCCCCAGGCTACAGAGTCGGGTAGATCTGGGACCCCTGGGCCTCCCAGCCAGATGGAGGGGAACCAGCCCCTCTCTGCACACAGGAGGAGGGCCAGGTGCCCCCTGCTATAGCAGAGGCATGGAACACCCAGACAGCCTCCTGAATGGAAGCAAGAAGAGAAGAAATAGCCTGGCAGCCTGCAGACCTCCTCTCACAAAGAAGGAAAGAAAAAGGGAGACAGCGCTGCCCGGGCCTGACCCAGCACCCCAGGAAATCCCCTCAGGCGTTCTCAATGGGGGGGAAGACTTACTAAAAAGATGGCTGAACACAACAAAATCTGAAAAATGAGAGGATGAAACAAAGGAACAAGATGGAACAGGGGACTGTGGACTGAGAGGACTAAATGGAAGATTGGAATGAGAACGTGCTGGCCCAACACCTCAGTGGAAACAGATCACCTGGGGACACTGAGCACTGGGGAGGAGCTCGCAGCCCTTAGAGAGGAGCTCAGGACGAGGAGGGCAGAGAACATGCAACACATGGCACCCTGAACGACAGAAGCCAGGAAATGGCATGGATGAGAAAGTCCATCGGAGCAGAGAGACCCTGCGTGGCTCTGAGGCTGTACCCTATAGGGCTTTGGAACTTCACAGAGCTCTTCACCCCCAGGCAGACAAAACAACAGACTTACTTGAGACTTCTCTACAGCACCACCCAAAGCCAGGAGGCAATGCACAGGGTCTACAGGCCTGGGGGAGAGCAGAGCCCCAGCCCATGCAGACATTTCCATGGAGAACTCAGGGAGTGCAGGACCCATGAGGGCGGGGAGGGGCCTGCTTCCTGATGAAATTCAGCTATTAAGGGAGCGTTTTGAAAATAAAGACTCCAGGAACTGAGATGCTGTGGGGGAACGACAGGTGGTAAGAACTGAATCCACTTAAAAACATGAAACAGTAGGAATTGTGATTCCTGAACATGATGTTTATGTTATAAACTTGAACTACGCTGTCCAATAATAACACAACTAACAAAAATCTGGAAGGTGGTGGAGGTGAAGGAGGGGGTAGTGCTCATAGTTTCAGCTTTCAAAACTGGAGCCAACTGATACCGGACACAGTAGAAACCTAGATACAAGGAAACTCACTGACTCAGGCCTCTTCATGTTTTTCCTGATCCCTCTTAAGAATCTTAGGAGGCTCATTTGGAAAATAATATCCCTTGTAAAAGAAATATTATTTAGAGAGCAGAGATTCTTGCCTTTTATTTCAGTTCCTTTTTCTTGTTGAATTAAACTAAAATACTTGAATTAAAAAATAGCAAGGGTGGTATGATCCTATTTTAATAAATTCCATCATTGCATCCATCCATTGGTCCATGCTTCATGTACATGTAAATTTTCCACACATAGAAAAATGTCCAAAATGATGTTTACTTAATTCTAATGGGTGTGCTTTCTAGGTGGCAGGAATTTGGGTAATAAAAAAAAAAAAAAAAAAAAAAGGGGCCAAAGCACTAACTGGGCCTCTTGGTGCAATACCTCAAAGCAGACGGGAAGTGTGTTAGGCAAGCAGGTCACCAATGTCCTATGTGAGGGTGAGAAGCCAGTCTCCAGGTGCGAGCTGGCCATGGAGAGGATGCCCCCAGCAGAACCACAGGCCCTGAGTCCTCTTGCTACTCAGAGCCAGGACCTCCCTGGGAAAGGAGCCCCAGTGGTGGCTGATTGGGGCCAAAATGTAGCCTTCCCTGCTGGGCTTGCCCATTTTGGCCACAACAAAGGGGTGACCGTCCTTTAGCATCAAGTGCTGAGGGTGCTCTTTGACCTTCAGAAAAGAAGGCGTAATCGCTATCAATCTTCAGCCTTTCCAGGGATTGTGTCATGGTCACAAATATTTATAGACCATTTTTCTCTTTAAAGAATATCACTGTTAATGAAAAACTACTGTCTCTTTAAATCGAAAGTCTGGCGCATGAATGGAAAATATTACCCAGAACCTAAGCAGGAATAGTCTCGGCTGCAGGGCACTCTTTTCAGGAACAGCAAATGCTTTGTGAATAAAACAACTTGTGTGATGAACTGCAGTTTTAATGGTAATCTCTGGCTTCATCTGTTCTTGTTGCTATTATGTAATAGATTACAATTTCACATTATTTTTAATTTTGACAAATTATTTTATAATAACAACTAATATATTACGTCTAGGATCTTAGAACCACAGAGGGAACTCTGAAAGAAGACAGATCTCCAGGCCCCACCCGAGACATCTGGATGGTTAGAAAGTGTTTAGGGCAGCTCTGATTTATAGCCAGGACAGCAAGCTGCTACGGCAGAGCTGGCCAGTGGGGCGCTGCTGACCAGCCGTTCCCAGATCCCAGTGTGGGACTCAGTGGCCACAGTTCTCCACAGTTTTCATTGGCTTAGATGAATACCAAGTAATAAGGAAGACCAAATTTGTAGACATAAAACTGGAAGAGAGAGAGAGAGAGAAAATCCATACTAGATAACAAGATTCAAAGGAATCATGGTATACTGGGAGCAACCAGTAGGATAAGATTTAAAAGAAAACCTGTAAAGTTGACATTTAGGTAGCAAATGATCAACTGCAGGATGGCTGAGACTGGCCTTGATATCAGGTTACATGAAAAGGAACTGAGACTCACAGGTGACCTGAAACTCAAAATGAGCCAAGAGGATGCCCAACCAATATGGCAGGGTTGATACCCAAAGTCCGCCTTCTCCCTCCAAAGACAGAAACGCTGGATATACTCCCAGGTGTCTCCAGTGAAGAAAGAACTGAGGACCAGAGCAGGGTGAGCCATGACAAGCCACAGGGTCTGCAGTGGTCTCTCTGACAAGTGGGTCTATCCACAGGGGCTGCCAAGAGATGGTGCTGGGGGTTCACTCGCTTGCCCCATGGGCCACGTGGGAAAACCACACTCAGAAGGGAAAACAATAGCTCGGACCTTGGGGCCTGAGGCACCAGGGCTGTGCAGACAGTGCTGCTGTTTACCTGGTTTCTGGAGGGCATACAGTGCTGTGGGTGCTGGGGCATGGGGGCCCTGTTACTTACTGGTCCCAACAAGGGCTAGATCACCCCCAGGGACTTGAGTGCTAGGGACAACACAGCTGGTAGGCCTGACTCAGGGGTGGGTGGGGACTCACTTATAGTTGTCATCTTCCACGAACTTCTGGAGCTCTTCAATGTAGCGCACTGACTTCAGGTACTTCTGCACATGGGGCAGGGTTGTGAGGTGATCTGCAAAAGGCAGACAAAACCCAGAGGCCTCAGTCTCTCCCACCTCCAGTCCCAAAGGAAAAGCACAGGAAGTACAAATTAGATGCTCCTTGGATACTGAGGTCCATTCCCTCTGCCAGCAGTGCTGACCTGCCTCGGGGTCAGACCCTGTGCTGGGCACAAAGGGTGGTCAGACCTAGGTTAGGCCCTTGAGGAGCGACCCCTAAATGTGTGGGCCACAGACGCCACACTCCAAGGCCACCACAGTTCTCTGGCCAGGAAGGAGAATCTGAGGCCTCCACTTAGAGCTCAGAGTTGGGAAGAGAAGGTGTGCTGACCTCTAGAACAGACTAGAAACAGCTGTCTGTGCCCTAAACATATGTCCACTGGAGGAATCAGGCAAACCTCCCATGCCTGCCCACTGTCTGTGTGGCAGGAATGCAGGAACCACTGATTTGGGTGCACAAGCCCAACCCAGACCATGGCCCGTGGCTTTAGCTGATGCATGCTGGGAAGAAAGGCAGGAGCCCTGTGCCTGAGCACCAGTCTGAGCTGGACTGGGCTCCAGGTGACTCACAGGAGTCATCTATCTTAACCTTCACTCAGCCTCACATAGGAGGCATGGAGGAAGAACCTGGGCAACTGAGAAGCAACAGAGCCATGGTGGACCCAGGTTAGCAGAAGCCATGCCACACCACACTGCCTCTCCTTCTTGGGTGATTGCTGCCAGCCACTCTCTGTAGACTTCACAGTCACTGCACTCCTCCTGAGGGGGCCACGGGGTGGGACAGAAACTTTAATTGGCAGGAGTGGAGGAGGCTTTGAAGAGGATGGGTAGGGAGGACCCTCTTTTTCCTGGACGGGCATCCAGATGCTGGGGGAGCCCTTGGAGGCTTGGCCCCTTGGCTGCCAGATTCTGAAGGTCATTTTACTTCTCTGAAGTCTCCATGTTCTTGTCTGTGAAACGCGAATAAGGACACCTGCTTTAAGAGCTGATGCAGTGGCAAGTGAGGCTAATAGTGAAAGGTGAGAGCACTCCCTGAGCTCTGCTGAAACATGAGGGCTGTGCCCAGAGCACCGCTCACGTCATGGCCCCAGCTTCATGCATGAACAAACCTTATAGAGGAGAAAGTGACTTTTCAAGAGGTAGCTCTGAGACTTCAACTGAGTCTGTCTGACCTGAAGCCTATGTCTGTGACTGCTCTGCTCATCATGGTGAGTGGAGGCTCTGGGACAAGGGAGGCCCCTGCATTGAGAACACAGGTACCTGTCAGAGGAAGGCTGACCTGGATGGTGGCCTTTGAAGACCAAACTGATGTGGAAAGGATCTAGCACATATTTGAAGCTTGAGATATTAAAATGAAGAGCTTTGTTGGACTACCTGGTTTCTGAAGTGTTCTAGAAGAAATTTGATGTTGGACCCAAATTTCAATGATGCAAGGTCTTAAAATCTCAAGAAACAAGGTTACTAACCATAGCTGCAGGAAACTTGTAAATCAGCAATTATTCGGAGAATATTGTTCATCTGATTAGATCTTTGTTCATTTTCCATGATGCTGCCTGAGGCAGGATATGCAGAATCGATGTAGATTAGATCCAGAAGATAGATTCCTAAAATTAAAGAAGACATTAACTGTGGTCGGAGTTCACTACTGATCAGAGCAAAAGAGCACAAAATAGCCCTGTTCTGCAAGAAGGTAGAAAGGATGGCTCAAGGAGACCCGTTTTGACTGCAATTCCAATCCTGACTCCTCATTTTTCATGCAGACTGTAAATTGAACATCTGAGCAACATCCAAAATGAATGCTGGCAGAGTTTAACATTTCTTGTTCATACTTTTTCCAACAATAAAGCTTTTTACTTATAATACAAATGGAAAATAACAGGACATGAAAGAGATGAATACTTTAATTTTTCACGAACCAGTAAAGTTTATTTAACAGGTCTAAACTGTCATGTTGAGCAGGATATCTGTTTGAGCTGTTATAGTTTGGATCTGGAACATTTTCCAAAGGCTCATGTATGGAAAGCTTCAGAGATTTAGGGAAGTGACTGGATCATGAGGGCTCTAACCTTAAGAATGGATTAGTCCACTGGGGGATTCATGGCTAAATGGAGACTAGGAGTGGTGGTGGAGACTAGGAGGTGGAACCTAGTTGGCAGGGGTGGGTCCTTGGAGGCATGACCTTGGGGACTGTATCTTGTCTCCCCCATTCCTTGCTCTCTCTCACTCTACCTCCCAGTCACCATGAGGTAAGTAGCTATGCTTCACTACTCCCTTCTGCCATGACACTCTGCCTCACCACAGCCCAGAAACAATGGAGCCAGCCAACCGTGGACTGAAACCTCAGAAACCAGAAGCCAAAATAATTCCTCCCTTCTTTAAGTTGTTTATCTCAGGTATTTTTTTCAAAGCAATAAAAAAAGACTAACATGTTAAATTCTCTTCATTTATTCACTTAAGTGTGTGTTTATTTGTCTCTGTCCAAATAGTATGCATGCACGCACATATACAATCATAGATTAACTAGAGAACAAAAGAAGAGATTAAAAATGGAAAAGTTCTCAGTACACAGAACTAAGACTAGACAGAGAATTCTCCTGAGAATGCTTAAAATAAGGTATGATATAAAAACATTGTCATGGGCTGGGGATGTGGCTCAAGTGGTAGCGCGCTCGCCCGGCATGCGTGCGGCCTGGGTTCGATCCTCAGCACCACATACAAACAAAGATGTTGTGTCCGCCAAAAACTAAAAAATAAATAGTAAAAAAATTCTCTCTCTCTCTCCCTCTCTCTCACTCTCTCTTTAAAAAAAAAAACAAAAAACATTGTCATAACAGGCCAGTAATGAGCTGGGGGAATTCAGGTCAAGTTGCCAGTGAGAGAGAGAGAGAGAGAGAGAGCGAGAGAGAGAGAATATATATATATATATA
>NW_026000051.1:4607044-4630806 GCF_001458135.2 Marmota marmota marmota
ATATATATATATATATATATATATATATATATTATAGTGGTATAGTAACAAAATTAGAAGCTTGGTTTTTTGGTTTCCTCCTCCTCCTCCTCCTCCTCCTCTTTCTTTTAGTTGTACATGGACACAATGCTTTTGCTTTATTTATTTTTATGTTGTGCTGAGGATCGAACCCATTGCCTCACAAGTGCTAGGCAAGTGCTCTGCCCCTGAGCTAAATACAACTCCAGCCCCACAAGCTTGGTTTTACATAAACGAAAATATAGTTCTTTTCAGATACCAATAGACTACTTACAAAAATTTGTTTATACTAGGTTATAAAGAAAAGGAACTTTAGATAGGGTAAAGGCAAAGGAGGGGGCATGGAGGTAGGAAAGATGGTGGAATGAGTTAGACATCATTACCCTAAGTACATGTATGAAGACAGGAATGGTGTGAAAATACTTTATGTACAACCAATGACTTGAAAAATTGTGCTCTATATGTGTAATATGAAATGAACTGCATTCTGCCATCATATATAATAAGTTAGAATAAATAAAATTTAATAAAAAACTAAAAGAAAAGTTCTGTAAGTTCTAAAAAGTAAATACCATATTATTCACATGCTTTGACCTTACTATAATACCTCTATGATTTAAATCCTAAAAAGTTCTAACCATTTGAAAACACACACACATATACATATTCATAAGTAACTCCTAGGTCAAAGAAAAAACAAAAAAAATCTAAAATAAAAAAATCTGTTTGAAGATGATAACAGGAACACTACATATCAAAAAAGTATGGTTCTGGCCAATATGGTAATATGAGAAAATTTTATAGCCTTAGAAGTTTATTATTAAATGACTAAGTATTATTACAAACACAGAAATTAACCTCATACTTTAGAGTTTTGCATAGATGGAGAATACTGAACTAGGAATTATACCTTCATTATCTTATTTATCCTTCCAACAACCCATTTTATAGAGGGAAAAAAAGGAAACTCGGAGAGGATGTGTAACTTGCTTGAGGTCACAAGCTGGTAAATGCTGGAGATGGGAGTCGAACCCAAGCCTGCCTCCTCTGGAGTGCACGCTTCCTGCTGCCGTAGTGGACCAATGGTACTGGATACCATGACTCACTCGTCTGCTTTTAAAATAGTTACACATTGTTATGGGAAACCATTAAATCACAGAAACATATGCTAGCACTTCTCATAGGAGTCATTTCCACTTCCTTTCTTTCTGGTGGTACCATGCTTCCAATATTTACTAATTAGAAATAATTTCCCTTGAACAGAAGCTCTAAGTCTGGTAGGTTTGAACCCATGGCTTTATTCTTTCTCTTAACTTTGTTTTTCCTCTCTCCTCTTTAAAATGTAACTCAGTTACCTCCCCAAGGACTCAGCAATGGCAATCCTGAAAATCCCATTATTGCTTCAACCACAACAGAAAGCAACCCCCAGAGTTGAGCAGGGGGTGGAGGGATGTGGGCCACGAGGCAGTGTGACTGCAGACACAGCACACAGATGTCAGCCTGGCTGACTCAGAGGGGCTGGGCAAATCTCAGCCCAGAGCAGGATAAGGGTAAAGGGGGCCTTCTGCTTCTGGGGTCTACTGCAAGACCGAACTGACCCCTCCTTGTTGCATCAACTCTGGGAAGAAGGAGGAGAAAACTAAATCTCAGGGATTAAGGAGCAAGAGGGCTGGGACTTGCCCCAGGTCTGTCTGGCTGCAGGTCCAGCCCCAGCCCCTCCTTGCACCCTGAGGAGTGGGGGTTCACTACTGCCTGAGAGTAGCATGTTCATGGATCCCTGCCAGGAAGCACGCACACTCTAGCACCTGCCTGCTCCTCAGGCCACAGTGTGCTGAGGATGGGGTGGACCCCACCAAGGAGGCTCCTGGCTCCAGTGACTTGGGGAAACCTACCCCTGGTCATGCATGAACAGACCCTCCGCTAGACAGTCTTCTACAGCCACAGCGGCTACAGGAGCAGATTTTCTGTAGCTAACAAAGTTTTCAGGGAACCCTTTTCTGTGGCATAGTAGTCCATATTAGGAAATATTTATACACCCTAAGCATAGGAAATCATAAGAATAACCACCTCCAGCTGGCACTGTGCCAGGTGCTGGGCTGATTCCTCTGTTAGTGCTCGCCACAGGCCCAGCTGGAGACGTGATTGTGTCACCCATGTACTTAAGGCCTGATTCCCCACCAGCCTAAACCCTGAGATCGGGCGGTGTGTCCTGTTCTAAGGGCTCAGTCCCCGGTGTCTGGAACAGACAAGGAGGAGCTGCGTGGTAAACACCCGCTGAAGAAGGGAATGCCGGAACAAAGGCATATTTTATTCATCACAGACAATAACTGTAGGAAGCGCATGTTGTTCTGTAGCTGAAGAGACACCGAGAGTCACGTGACCATGATGACCACTGATGTTTACTGAGCACTTATTATGCCACCCCAGGTCCTAAACTAAGAGGTTTGGACAGGTTACTGATCTGTAAGAACAACACTGTTGCAGGAGGTCTCACCCCTGTGGTACAGAGGAAGGAACTGAGCTGAGAGAGGTTGCATTGCTGGCCTGAGGTCACACAGTGGGGGAGTTGCACAGGCAGGATTTGCACACAAGTCTGTCCAGGCTGCTGTATTATCAGTCCTTCTTTCCCTTCAGCCAGATCTTCCAGTGCCTAGCCAGATGGCGACATAGCTGAAGCTGAGGGGACCACACTCTTCCAGGAAGGCTCATGAGGAGACTGTGGCTACCTCTCCTTGCTACACCAACCACCTCTTATTCCCTACTCCATCATGGCCATTGGAGCATATCTGTCCCAGGTCCCATTATCAGTGGCCCACCCAGACTTGGGGGCTCTGCCAGATCTGTAGCATTGTAGGCAGTTGTGAGTGGGGGGGGGGGGCAGAGGCAGACTTGGAGCCTTGTTTCTGCTACCTACCAGAGTGAGGGTGGCCTCAGGTGAGGCTTTTCATCTCCTGGGACCTCAGTTTCCTTGACAATTAAAGTGGATAATAACTGAGTGTAGGGAGTCTCCTGGCCTAGGGCCTGGACCATTGAAGTGGCCAAGAAGTTAAGCTGACCCTGACCTGGCTCCCTTGTGAGGTCTCACTGGGATCAGCAGTGGATGTTCAAGAGAGAGAAGCACCCAGCTGCATTTGCCATAATCATGGATGGTGCCCAGAAGCTAGTCACACAAGGCCACTCCGAGCTGGACCATGCTGGGAGCTTCCATCTGGAGGGGATAGCACAGCTGGACATCACAGCCCTTATTCCTATTTAGACAGTTAATGAAGCGGACAACACTGTGTTGTTGGCCCAAGAAGATGCGCAGCAACAGGACCAGCCACTGACTTTGGCTGCCGTAGGGCTGAGTGATGCCAGGGACTGGGCTGGAAGGGGAGGTGTGGACACTTCAGAGGAAGGAGCTGTAATAGTCCCAGCCACTGTCTGCTACTGGGAGGATGTGTGCTAATATCTCATGCACTTTTGCAGCAATCTTGACAAGCAGGTACCCTCATTCTCCCATTTTACAGGTTAGGAAACTGAGATTTAGGAAGAAAAGTGACTAGGCCAAGATCAAACAGCTTGTAAGTATGAGTCAGCCTATCTGACTTCAAAGACTTGGGACCAAGATCAGTGCTAGGGGCTTGGGGCTGGCAGGGTCCTAGCCACAGAGCTGGAGGCATGAGGAACACTGCTGTGGCCTGCCTGTTGAGGACACTGTGGCAGCTGGCTCCAGCCCCATGCCATGCCACCCGCAGACCAGCCCTCCCTTGAGGGGGCAACTCCCCAGACCACACGTCTGCTCTGCTGCTCCTTTGTGCCCCACACAGGGCCTGGCGACACTGCCGTGGCTGCCACATGAGTGCCAGCCAGACTGCTGTGGCGGGGCAAGGACCCCCAGGGCCTGGAGCCGGCAGCCCGGCTGGCTGTGTGGTGGAGCCCTCACCGAGGCTGGGCTGGCCTCAGCATGAGGGGTGGGTGGCCACCCCTGCTTCCTGACCTGAATCCGGGCTCCCTCCAGAGGCATGCCCAAGATGCCCCAGTCCCAAGGAGGGAGCTCTCAAGAACAAAGGACGCGCTCTCCTGAACAGACCCCTGCTCTGAGGCTGAGGGACACCCATGTTCAGTGGCGCGGAGCCCTCTGCAAGGCCAGGCACTTGAGTTCCCCTGAGCCAAAGCCCGCGGCTAGCCCAGGGCTCCCCGCAGGCCCGGGGACTCACTGCGCCCTTGTTCTCCCATCGCCGCCCCGTCTCGCTTCCAGCCCAAGTCTGGTTTTGGTTTTTCTCACACGGCTTTCTTTTCAATAAGGAAAATTCTGCTGTGTTGAGGGAAAAAAAATCTTTGCGGTATAAAAATGTGCCACATTTCCATCTCAAGCGTTCTATTTTCTCTCTCTCCTTTTCAAAGTTTGAGATGAAAGACTTTTTCCCATATTCTCCCACTCTGCCTTGCAAAGCCCACTCTCAGACTTCAGAAATGAGGAGTGCTGGCACCCAGGACTACACTGTGTGGTTCGATCACACTAACTGTCCCCATAAGTTCCAAATGAAATAACAGCAGCTGCTCGTTAGGGTTTGCGTTTGTTTGTTTTTTTTCCAAGAGAGCACAAAGCAATTCCATTTTCTGAAGACAGCCCTGGCTCCCTGAGAAGATGCAGAAGACTGTGTGTATTAATTAGTGCCTGCTAATTAATATCAAGCATGCAAAACAGGGGCTTCAGAATAGATCCTCATTTAAAGAACAATTCCTATGGGCAGTCTGTGGGCTGCTCGCTGTCATGGAGACATATGCTTCCAGGTCTGCAGGGAAGGGGAAGGCCGGCCCAGCAGTCACGTGTCAGGTGGTGAGAAGCCGTGTTTTCTGCAGGAGCACATGGCTTCATTTATGTCTTGGTGTTGTGGATCATGAATCACAAAGTCACATGGACAAAGTCCTGCAGCCTGGATAGAATCCTGGGGTCCAGAGGAGCCAAGTCTCCTCCAGGTTCCCCAAGGTGAAATGAGGACATGGCCAAGATCCCTGGGTGCCCCGGGGATTACCTGGCAATGTAAAGGTGCAAGGAGGTAACCTACTGCAAGTGTATTGCAAGGGTCCCTGGAGAGCTAGGGATGGCATGGCATGTGCTGGGGTCCTAATCAGCAGAAAGAAAGGGGGTGAAGAGAGGGCATTGGTCTGGTGACTGTTATTGGCCTTGTTTTGTGATAGACCCTGTGCTACATGTACCATCTCATTTAAACCTTCAACAACTTTACTGGCAAGAGAAACAAAACAAAACAAAACAAAAAAAAACCCAAAAAACGGACACTTTTGTCTGCCCAATATCCACTCCCTAATTCTTCTGGAAACAGCCCTTGATTTTCCATTGGGGGAAATCCCACCTTCCACACTCATGATCCATGTGGTTCTAGTGGGTCTGGAGAATTCACTCCTTCCTTTTCCCCAGGGGTAAAAACAACTTCTTAAAAAAAAAAAAAAAAGCATTTGGTAAAGAAAAACCTTTACCAAATAACTCAGAGATGAAAGAAGGAATTAAAATCACTAACTATCCACACATGATGTAATCAAAACCTTATAACTATACTCAGAGAAAAGTCCATACTTTAGAAAGAAAAAAATGCATGGTCTTAGTATTTATCATAGAGAATTAGGATTTTTTATACAGAAAAAGAATAAAACATAGCAAAAAGCAAGAAGAACACAATTAAAATATAAAAGCAGAAATAATGAATTTAAAAAACCAAAAGTCCAGCAGAGTAATAAAAAAAAATCTGAAAGTTGGTTCTTTGAAAAAGAACTGAAGAAATAGAGAATCTTTTGGTATGAATGACAGAGAGGAAAAAAAGAAAGAAAACACAGATGTACAATGTTAGTGGTGAGAAGGGGCTAAGACTACATGCATGGAAGAGATGTTAAAATAATTGTAATTTCATGGCAACAAAGTTGGAAATCTAGATTAAATGGTTGCTTATTAGGAAAATCTACTTTTTCCCAAATTGTCTCAAGAAGAGGCAAAAACTTCTGCTAATATTAATATTTTTATTAAACTAAAAATTTGCTAATATTCTACCTAAAATATTAATATTTAGAAAGACACTATAATTCAAACTACAATACCTGGAAACTCGTTCATAAAACCTTTAAAGAAAATCTGAATGTTATTTAAAGTGTTTCATACCATAGAAGGGAATAATTGCAGCTCTTTTTGACTCTAGCATAGCAAAACCCGACAGAGGTGGCAAACATCAGAGCATTAAGATACTTGCAAGTTATAGGACAGCTGATATATAAAGAGCTCCTACAATGAAGGCCAATGTTATAGAGGATGAGCCACATGCTCATGTGGACGAGATAAATGATGAATAAAGATGTGAAATTTAGCTGGGCACAGTGGCGCACACCTGTAATCCCAGTAGCCCTGGAAGCTAAGGCAGGAGATTGGGACAGTTCAAAGCCAGCCTAAGCAACTTAGTGAGGCCCTAAGAAACTTAGTGAAACCCTGTCTCAAAAAAATAAAATAAAAAGGGCTGGGAATGTGGCTGAGTTGTTAAGCACCCCTGGGTTCCATCTCTAGTACCAAAAAAATAAGGACATGAAAGATGCTCAAGGCTCATTAGTAATCAAAGAAGTACATATTAAAACAAAATTATTTTTGCCACTTATACTGAAAAAAATAAAAAAGACTGATAATACTTAGGATGGATGAGAGTGTAGTAGAAACTGATAGAAACTTAGGAGATAATTGGCCATATCTACCAAAATTTCAAATGTATATTTTCTAGGACCCAGAAATTTCACTCCTAGAAACTTATTCTATAGCAATGCTTATACAAATTGGCAAATATTAACAAGTAATATTCATTAAAGCACCACACCCCTGGCCCCCTGGGCCTCCTTCTGCCTGCTGGCTGTTGGCTGGCTGCCCTTTCTTCTGTCACAGTCTTGATCACACTCCTGGGGGCCAAGTGCTGTTAGTAGAGCTGACCAGAGCCAAAGTCGCATCCATTCTCTCTCTCTCTCTCTCTCTCTCTCACACACACACACACACACACACAACTCACTTGCATCTGGCCTCTGAAACTCCACTGTTCAGTGGAAGTGAGTGGCCATGGCTGTTGGACACCCACTGTACTGCCACCCTGTTAGGGCCAGCCTTGAGTTCTGCTATCTCCAAGCTAAATACCCTTATTTCTCTGAGTGCTCTGAAGGGCTTCCAGAGGTGCTAACGTCACCAAGAGGAAATGCAAAATGATTCCCCCAGTGAAAGCTTCGGAAACCTGCCTCTATATTGGGTAGAACCGAGGCTGCCCACGTGCCAAGGAAAACACTCCCAAGCTTGTCTTTCCAGTGCTGGCTCAGGGACCTGCTACTGTGCACAGAAAGGCTCCCTGAACGTCTCAGGCCACCAGGATCCCAGCCAGAGAATGAGCTCACAGACAGCCGCCTTAGTCGCCAAGGTATTTTCCACTTCCACTAATGCACTCCTATGTCTGCGGCCACGCTGTACCTAGTCTTCACAGATACCGAAATAATAACAGGGCAAACGTAAAACCTGCTTCATTCAGGACTCAGTGGAAACTGTGTAACAAAATACCACATTCTGAACCTCAGTCACCAATCCCTCCATTCTCTGGAAACAAGCAACAGATTTTGGGAGGGTTGGCTAGTACCAAGCTGATTTTCACTTTCTTAGAGTAAATTCTTCCCTGATTTTGCTAACTTGAAAACTGAAAGGCTCCTTGGGCCCTCTGGAGAGAAGGTGTTGTAACTCACCTATTTGTGGCTTTAGGCTCAGGGGTTTTGATCCTTCCTGCCTTTCCTGAGAGCAAGAGGATGTGAGTCCCCACAGGGCAGTCCTAGGAAACCCACTTTCAGAGGCCGGGGCTCCTCTAAAAAACTTCATAGTGGAGCCATCTCTGTGGACTCTTCTCCAGGACACTGTGGACACAAGGCTCTCAGCCCAGCCAGATCCAACTGGCCTAGGGCAGTCCCACCTTTCCAACGCTTCTGATGTCAGGGCCAGGGTGGGCAAAGCAGCCTCTCAGCACCATCAGCAAAGGAAACTGGAAGTAGCCAGTGCAGTGGCTGGCTGCATCAGCCCAGGTTAGTGGGCATGGGTGGCTAGAGGAGAGCCTGGCTGGGTCCTGCTTTGGACTGGAGGGCCCAGCCTCATCTTCCCTCCTTGTGTGCCTCTCTCCTACTCACCAGACTCAATTCCCTTGGAAAAAAATCCAAGAAACTTGACTTCCTGGGTCCGGGGCTCCTGGTCAGCTCCTTGAGAGCTATCTGTCTACTCTGGCCTGGTCTCCAGCACCAGTTTTACTCCTTTCTGGCTTTCCCTCTCCTCCACAGCTCACTGTGCTCCCAGCAGGCCTTGGGGTCAGTGCTGCCCTCATTAGGACACTCCTGGTTACACCATCAGAGGATGATTTGTAGGGAAGGGAGAGATCTAACTGGCAGAGAATCAATTCTGCTGGTCAATTAGAAGAGACCAGGAGCCTGAGAGAAGATGGTGGGACTCTCTGGGAAGGGATGCCACAAGGACACAGGGACAGTCTACTCAGCGATGTCCACCATCACTGATAAAGTACATCAGTGCTACAGATATTTGTGGAGTATCCCCCTCCACCCTAGATTCAGGGGAAGAGGAGAACTAGAGAGGCATGTTTCCTGACCCCATGAGGCACACAGCCTGGCACTAATTACACAGATAATTAAGGGCATGAAACTACTAAAACAAAAACTCTAGGAATTGGGGCAGGGGTTGTGGATCAGAGGAAGAGCACTCGCCTAGTCTGCGTGAGGCACTGGGTTCGATCCTCAGCACCACATAAAAATAAAATAAAGGTATTGTGTCTAAATACAACTAAAAAATAATTTTTTTAAAACTCTAGGAATTATCCTCAGTTGAGATAGAAATGGGTTAGTTATGATCTTGGCATTGGTGGCCTCTCCTCAATTCCAGTGCCCCAGGTCGCTCTATGTGAGGGATTTCAGCCCAGGTGTCTAGCACCTGCTGTTAAACCCAATAATCAGAGTTCTACACAGCATGGAGGAAAGTCACAGGGGAACAGAGGAACTTGCATTCAAGTCCTGGCATTAGCTGTTATTATTCAGAGTGAGCTGGGGGAGCCATCCAGCTCCCTGAAACTTGCTTTCTCCAGCTTGAAGCAGAGCTGAGCCCTCAGCTGCTGGAGACTCAGGAAGACAATGTACGTATGAGGGGCTGGCATGGGATCTGGATAGAGTGGGTGCTCAAAAAAGCCATTCAAAAAAACAAACTTTAGGAGGGTCTGGGGTACACAGTAGGGTCTGGCAGCATTTCAGAAGAGACAGACAGCTCTTCTCAGAACCTCCCTGACCTATCACTAAGATTCTTATAGGCAGAAATAAGATGGAAACTCCCTTACTAAGACTAAGAGGGGCAGCCTATTGCTAGCATCTGGGAGGACGTTTAACATAATATAGGGAGATGTACAGGACAGAAGTTGAGCACATCTAGACCCTGTCTCTTGAAACTGAGACAGTGTGTACTTCCCAGGGGCTGTCCCCAGACTCAGAGGTCCAGGGTTATGAACACTAGAGAGCTTGGGCCAACCATAGCACACTGCTCATCTGGGGTTCTGGAATATTCTGACCCACCCTTTTTTGTTCCCTCTTATCATCCATTTGCAGATTGCTCCTTCCAAAAAAGAAATGGAGTATGCTCAGAGGGAAGGCCAAAGGCCTGCCTGCTGATAAACCCCAAAGTGGAGTTGATTTCACCATGTTCAAGGGTATGTCCAGTAGAAAGAAAACCCAAAGGGACACTTGAAAAAACACCAACAAATCATGAGGCTGTGCAGTGTGCAGGAGGTGGCAGAGGCATGACGGCCACCTCCCCTGAACTGTCCATTCCAAGGTCTGGGAGACAGTGTAAGACCATTTCTCTTTGGAACATGGCACAAGAAGACAAAGCTTCAAGGATAGGAGATAACTGGCAGAGGGGGCACTGCAAGAGGATGAGGTGATGAGAATAAAAGACTTAAAGCACCAAGAATTCGGGGTGGGGGTGCAGCTCAGGAGTAGGACGCTGTCTAGTGTGTGCAAGGCCCTGGGTTCCATCACCAGTACTGTAATAATAATAATAATAATAATAATAACAACAACAACAAAAAAAAAAAAAACAAAAAAACCCCCACCAAATTAAAAACCTGACCGCAGAGGCCATAAGTGGCCAACTGGGTACTGTGGAAACTCACATCATGAACATGGAGGGCCAGCTTGGCAACCTCTCTCCAAGGTCAAGAAAAAGCACAAGGGAAGAAAGAATATGAGGGGATCTGGGGCCCCCCAAAAGAGACCTAACCCAGAGAAGGGTGTTTTCTCCAGAAGAGTTCACCAGGCTCTAGGAAAGAGATCCATCCCTAGACATACCCTGGCTAAATGCTTGAATAATAAAAAAAAAAAAAATCCCCCCCCAAAACATTGTGAAGTTCTGGATAAAAAACAAAAAGCAAAGCTCTATAAAAATGACCCCTGACCCTCCAAGCAAGCTTTGGGAGTCCCTTTCCTCTGCTCCGGCTGAACCTCTGTGATGCTGTGTGGTAAGCTGGCCTGCCCGCCACCTTCTGTAATGGGGAGGGGCTTCTTGAAGGCGGGAAGAACTGTTTATTCATGCCAGCAGGCATCTGGCGATATGTCAGTTGCTTGGATTTTTTTTTTTTGAAAGAAAAATATTTTCCCTTAGTAATTATAGTACTTAGGTATAAAGACCCAAAGAGACGCTATATGATTTTGGATACCATAAAATGTGGTCAATGCTCATTTTTTCCATATAAATCTATGGGGTTGTTTCACTGTTGCAGACCAAGAGAGCAGAAGATGTCAACTTCTGAGTTCACTCTTAAGAGATCACACCCCCAGGAGCCCTACTCCTTCATCAGCAGTCTGTGAAGGCCAGAACCCCTTCTGCAGAGGCTGCCCAGGCAGCTGGGTCAGAAAGCAATTGCTTGGGTGTTCTTTTACCATTGCGTCTGATCTGGATAATGCCAGTGGGCTTTGAGGAGAATGCAGCTGTCACAGCTCCGAGAGGGACGTTTCTGCCAAGGCCAGTTCAGGACGGGGCAATGGTGCTCTGTGCCAACTCCTAGGCATGAGCACACCAAGCAAGCAAGCAGGAGCCTGTATTTGTCTGTGGAGGGGCCTCTGGTGCCCACTTTCCTTGGTTCACACTAAATAAGATACAGATTGTGTGGTGGCAGTGAGACTACCTGGGGCCACCCAGAAGGAGGTCCACTGGGAGGCTGAAAAGCCCATCTCAGCTCAAGTGGGAAGTCCATCCCAGGGCTGTGGTACAGGAAGAGTGATTTCCAAACGTCCCCTTCCTGGGCTACAGCGCGTGCTGGACTGAGAGACCTCTCCTAGGCTTTGCTCAACTTCCCTGATAGCCCCTGGCTCCTGTGACCCAGAGTTCATAGACAGGAACCCAAGAGAGGGCTCAAAGGAGGCTCAAGACAGCTGCCTCGGGGCAGGGGGTGGGAGAATAGGAACTGGAGGCCAGCAAATGCTAGAGATAGTGACAAGTTCCACTAAGCCCTGGGCTAAAAGAGCTACAGTTTCATGAAGTCGTCATTTTACCATAGAGCAAAGGGAAGTTCAGAGACCCTGAGTTACTTGTCACCCAGTGAGTGGTGGCAGAGCTGAGACTCTGCGTCCCAGGTCTGACTCTGAAGTCGGCTCTGACACAGTGACCCACCTTGCCCTTCCTTGTTCTGTCCTACCTGACAGCACATGGGTGTGCGGAGTCTGCTGAGCTGAGGTGTTGCCATTGGTGGACTGACCCTGAACCAGATCCTGGGCCTCTGGATCCATCTCCTCAGCTCGTCTACCCACAGGACACTGAGGAAAGCATCATTACCCATCATCCCTGTGGAGACAGACTCAGAAAGGTAGGGTGACCTTCCCTTGGTCAGTTGGAAGAGCCCAGGTCTGGCCACACCCCTGCTCTTCTATCTTCCCATAGGGGCCGCATGGACTCCTGGGGTTCTGCTATTTGGCCCTTAGTCTTGCTCTGGAGGGTGGAGTCACAAGCCTTGCAGAGGTCCATCTGGGGACTGGAAACATCTCTGGGTAGAACATCTTTGGGATTTAGTTCCAAGAGGATTATCAGGAGCTCAGAAAGCTGATTTATAGCCACCAAACCTCACTGCCACTGGCTCCTGAGCCCAAACTCCACCATGTTGCTGGGCTTAGGTCTCCAGAGCCAAAGGCTTCCTTCAATGAGAGTGTCGAAGCCCCCAACAACATCAGCACCACTCCACATGGACCTCACAGCATAGCCCTTAGAGACCTCTCAGCACCAACACTGGAGACCACGGTGACAGTATGTTGCCCAGTGGATGGGCTGGCTTGGAAGCAGGAGGCCTGCCATGCTTGGGAACAGCAGCAGCTGCTGAAGGATCAAATAGCCCTGCGGAGGCCAGCCTGGGAAGGGTGGGGGCCCTGGAGCCAGGCAGTCTCGGGGGAGAGCCAACCCTGCCATTGAATTGTTCTCTGTGGCCTGAGGACAGTTCACTGCTCCTCTGACCCTTGGTTTGGGCTTCATGAGTAAAGGGTAGTAATGAGGGGGACTCCCTATGGTGAAGTGAGATGGACCGAAGCGAGGCATGGACGTCCCTAGCCCAAAGACAGATCGAGAATAGTTAGGGCATTAGTAGAAAATGGCATCTGGCTCCCGGCTTACACTCTTCCCCACTGTCCCCTCCCTCCTCTAGCCCCACCTCCTGTTCTGTCCACAGCAAGGCTGAACAAGGCTGTGACACCTTGAAGACAGCCTACTCCTGCCCTGCCTACCCTCCGAGCCTTGGCCATGGCCAGAGCTCAGAGTTCTCTTATTTCAGGAAGAAGAGCACTGACGGCCAGGTGCCTGCTCCAGGGAGCAGAGGGATATGGATTCAAATGCCCACTGTGCTGGGTAAGCAGCTTGCCCTCACAGCCTCAGCTCTTCATTTGCTCCCATCTTACACATCCATTCTTAGCATTAAATGAGATAATCAAAGCAAGCCAACCCAGTGCCCGGCACACAGCAGTTGGCTCATTCACCAAACAGGCACTGAGCCCTCTCTACCAAGCTCAGTGCCAAGCTCCAGATACAACAGTGAGGACCACCAGATGTGCTGCCCTCGTGGGCTGGACGGCGATTAAGCACTGCCGCAATCTCTGTGTCCTTTTGTAGAAGTCCCGTACGTTGCAGGGAAGTATGCCGGGGTGTCCAGATTGGTAGGTCACAACTGGGAGTGGGTGGCAGCCTGGGAGTTCTGCTAGCTTTCTGGGCAACGGAAACTCCTCATACAACCAATGCACAAGACTGCGCCACTTCCCACAAAAGGTGCTCTGTCCCTAAAATACAGGAATTTCCTATCACCAGTGACACCACTCCTGCTTAGTGGGAAGGGCTTAGGATTCTGTGCCTATTAGGGACTGGCAGGTTGGGGTCTGTTGCAGTTCTAAGGGGCTGGGGCAAGTTAATTAATCTGAGCCTCCATTTCCATTTTCTTCAAGATGAGCATAATTCCAAACTTATAAGGCTGTTTTGAGATCCAGAGTTATTTTATGGTGTTTTTAATACATCAGTAACAATGACATCTATAACACTACTAATAATAACTAGCCTCCATAGCATTTCCTGTTTGCCAAACATTGTGCCAAAGCCTTCTGAGTCCTTAGCTCATCCTTTTATTTAACAAATAGGTCTCCAGGGCCCACTATGGTCCCCAGGTCAGGAACATCACAGGAAATAAGACCAATACAGCCCCTCCTTTTGCAAATAGATAATGGCACAAATAGTTATGTAATTAAAACTGCAATAAGAACATTGAAAGGGGAGTCCAGTCCTCCATTTAAATAAATGCCATCATATATATATTTTCTAGATGAGGAAACTAAGGGTCAGAGATATTGGGTAACTTGACTAAAGCCACATACCTGGCAAGTGGCAGGTCTAGGCCCCAAATCTCATTAAATGGGAACTATTAGCCTACAGCATCAGCATTCAGACCCAACTCCCAAGCTCCACCTCTAGTCAGAGCAGCTGCAGGGCAAAGGCAGAAGCAGAAGACTGCCTGAGAGCAAAAGGGCTGCCGTCATCCCATGCAGCCCTCTGGCCTCAGTCAAGGAGCTGGAGAGCCTGGTCCCTTGGGGTCCCCTTGCTATGGAAGGCAGGCATCAAGAGAAGAGACTCTAAGGCCTTTGAAAGAAGATAAATGAGTTCAGGAAAGTAACTGTTCCATTGTAAAAGACTGAGGATAGCGGGTGTCACCACTACAAGACAACCCAAAAGAATGCCCTGGAGGAAACCTGGGTGAGAGACACAGGTTGTCACAAGGCCTGGTGGGTAGGTGTGGCCCCCTGGCACTGCCACTGATCAGTGCTGTGGTCTGTCAAATGGGGCACACAAGGGCACACCTTGTGGAAGGCCACTGGGAGGCCTCAGTGAGATCATGCGGACAGGTGCCAGGTGCAGAGCAGCTGTTCTTCTATGTAGACTCTGAAGGCGGAGAAGATCCTCCCTTGAGCAGAACAGATTTCAAGAATACAGCGGAACCCCCTGGAGCCCAGGAGGTAGCAGCCCTCTTTCCTATTTTGCTCTATTTGCTGTAATACTGTTTTCACTTACTGACACCTCAGCCAGCACAGCACGTATATTATTGTATTTTTAAAAAATATTTAGTTGTCAATGGATGTTTTATTTTGTTGATTGATTGAATGATTGATTTGTAGTGCTGGGGATCAAACCCAGGCACATGCCAGGCAAGTGTTCTACCACTGAGCCACAACTCCAGCCCATTATTGTATTTTTGTATGGTGGCAAAACACACAGACCCTAAAACTCACTATGGCGACATATAGTGCTTTCACGATATTGGGCAAGCAACATTTCTCCCCTGCTCCAGGACCTCGTCTGCACCCTAGGAGGAAATGCTGCATCCATCAAGCAGGCCCCCCTGCTCCCCACTGTCCAGCCTAGAAACCACTAGCCTGCTTTCTGTCCCTGTGGATTTACTGACACTGGACATTGTGTATCAACGGACTCCTCCAGTAGGGGCCTTGGGGCCTGGCTTCTTCCCCTTGCGGTGATGTTTCTAAGATATCACACGTGGTGTCCTAGCATGGGTCAACGCTTCTCTCCTCCTCAAGGCCTCGAGGGCTCCCTGTGCCCATGTGCCCTCTTTGCTTTTCTGTTCATCAACTGGAAGACATTCGGGTTGTTTCCATCTTTTGGTTACTGTGAATAGTGCTGCTGTGGACATATGTGTACGAGTTCTCATTTAAACACCTGTCTTTGAGTCTTCTGAGTATAGACAAAGGCTTGGATTCTTGAGTCAACATTTTACTTTTTAGTACTAGAAATGGAACTCAGGGCCTTGCTCTTGTTAGGCAAGTGCCCTACCACTGAGCTATGTCCCCAGCCCTTTAATTTTATTTTTATTTTTTGAGACAGGATTTCAAAAGTTATCCAGGCTGGCCTTGAACTAGAGACCCTTCTGCCTAAGTTTCCCCAGAATCTGTGATTATAGATGTGTGCTATCACACTCAGTGGAAACATTGTTTTTTATTTAGTTTTTTTGAGTGAAATAATGGATTTGATGTGTTGATCACTAGCAGGTTCAAGGCCAGCCACAGAATTTAGTGAGTCTCTCAGCAACTTAGACCCTGTCTCAAAATAAAAAAAAAAAAAACAAGGTTAGCTACAATGCCATTTAAAATCACAAGGTCCAGAACAGTGCGTGTGGTTCCGTGTACTTCTGAGTTAACTGTCTGCATGGGCTCCTGCTGGGGGAGGGGCCTTGGAGCTGGGGCTGGGTTGGGTCAGGGGTTACCTGACAGGGCAAAAGCAATGCTAGAGGGGCACAAGAGGCAGCTGGGGTGTTGGGCCTGAGGGATAAGTTGCAGTCACAGCAACATGAGGCACAGAGAAGAGGAAGAAAGTGGTGGGTAAAGAATGAGGCCAAGGGCCCAGGGCTTCTGCCCCAGTAGAGATACTTCAGAGCAGAGGCCCCTGGAGGTGTCTGGGGCTGGTCTCAGGTGGCCCTTCCTGAAGCCCAATGCACTCTTGGTGCTCCTGAAGCTGGCTCTCCAGGTGCCTGGGAGGAAAGAGCAAGGCAGAAGCCAAGGGGCTTGTCTTCCAATTTCCTCTAGACTTTCTCCAGTTGCAAGTCCTGGCCCTGTGTGGAACCTCTGTCTTGATAATTATGGGGTGCCTAGAAAGAGGAGGGTTGTTTTGGGTGTGGAATCTTTTCATCTCTGGCTTAAATTATACATCCTGGGATAACGTTAGCTCTGATGCCTTCTAGAATTCAAATGCGACATAAACATACTCCCAGTGGCAGAGTCTGCATTCATTTCTGGAACCACCTTGACCAAATAAGAGGGGCTACCAAATCTATTTATAGTTCAAACATCTCTGAACTCTTTCCTTTAAAATGCACTGTGGTAATTCCCACACAAAAAAGGAAGACTCTCTAGCTCAAGTAATCACTCATTCATTAAGGTGTTGTGTCTGGGAGCAGCCATCAATCAAATCAGGGCACAAGGGTGATGGAAAAAAGTGCAGGAGCTCTGAGCAAAGAAATGGAGCAGACGCATCAATGTAAATGAACAAACACAATCCAGCTTCTAAAATCCATTACACCATTAAACTAAAAATAAGCCCAAAGCAGAAACCTAGCAGGGCTGTAGATAAGGGAAGCCCATATACAGCCAGTAGCAGATTACGGTGGTAAAAAATTTGGGGAAAGTTACAGGGATTCCAAAACCAGAAAAATATTGGTATGTTTTGACTAGGTAATCCCACTCCTAAGAACTTATTCTGAGGAAATAATTCTAAAGGAAGTGAAAACTGTGTATGCACAAAGGCATTAAGTGCAGGGAACAACAAAAATATAATCAACACAAACCAAAAACATGCGATGTCAACAAAAGGGAAACAGTGAAGAAAACTGAAATAAACTACATGACAAAAATATGGGAACATGAAGTACTAAAGTCATAGGATTTTAAGTGTTTTAAAAAGTTTTATATGTTACACATACTGTTACTTGTGGAGTTTAAAAGAGAATATTAATCTTTAATTAAGGTAGAACTTTCTTTTAATCATTGATATGTACCTCCAGATTTAAGCCTAAATCTTATCAGAGTAGTAACACACACACACACACACATACATTAATTTAACAAAGAGTTGACAAACTCTGAAGAACAGTGGTTTCTTCCTCAAATGCCAGGGAACTGCCTATCCCTCTTCTTGTTTCCTGAGTTGGCTCGCCATGATGCTCCAGGTTAGCAGCAAGCGCAAGATCTCTGAGCCACAGAGTCTCACAGGGTTCACTGAAGGAGCTCACAGCTGACCCACCTGGTTCCCTGGGTTGCTGTGTGGAGCTCCTCTGCTAGCCTCCAGCTCTTGCCTCTCTCCAGACATGCCACCCTCCCACTGCCTCTGAAGGCCCTGTCACCTAATCAGTGAGGTGAGGCTGCTAAGCCTGGTCTGACAGACCCCCCCGCAGTGTTGAGGGGCACTGGCTGAGGAGCACACTGCAGTCAGCAGCCTTTTCCTAGGCTCTGCTCCCGCAATCTGAGCCTGAGACAGGGGCTTCCGAGACACCTGAATATGGGGCTGGTCTGTCAGGACAACTGATAGGCCCTCCCTTAGAGGCAACTCACTGCAGGTGAGGAGAGTTGGCTCCATGCTTAGAGCCAAGCATTTGCTGCAGCAGGGTGGGAGCTCCCCGGCCCTGCTAGCCTGACTCCTCAACTGACTTCCCAGCAGTGGGGCAATGGGTGGGGTGCGGCCTTTGCTCCGAAGGCTGTCTGAAGCAAATCCCAGGCGTTTGAGAGTCTGCTCCCATTTTTATCCACAGACCTGGAAGAGGCTGGATTTTCACAAGTGTGACAAATATCATGCGCTAGAATGGCTGTGAGATACATACCCAAGTGACAAACTCAGATCAAAGGTTCAACTACACACAAGGTAAACACACAATAAAATTTTACGTTGCAGTTTTCCATATTCAAAGCCTTTAAAAAATACATATAAAAATACTTTTAAAAATGTGTCAGCAAAAGGTGAACAATTGTCCTTACTTGGGAAAAAAATATTCTTTATTCTGAGATTAGGTCCTGCTTACATTATTGGTGTCAAATGTTCCTTACTCCAGGAAATGATGTTATAGCATTTTTTCCTAAATTCAACATTAAAAAAAAAAATTCTGGAAGTCCATGAGAGTCTCTAAAGTTTTTCTTTAGAAGTTTCACTTGCCTGTGAAACCCCAGATCTGGGGCCCCTGGCCTGAGATCACATTTGGTTTTCTGGCTGTGGGCAGGCTGCTGGCCGGCATTGACATGATGGAGCTAGACACCCCCAAGGGTGGCTTGTGAGTGAGGGAGGTGACAGTGAGGGAGGGAGGGAGGGAGGCAGCTCTGTGTGGCTGCAGCCTGGAGGATCTTCACCACTGAAAAACAATCTGAAGGTTGAGTAAGTGAGGAATTTCAGTCTGGAACAAAAGTCGCAAGCTTGGGTTCTCCTCTGTCCTCATTTTTCCTGTCCGAATTTGCAGAAGACTGCAAGTCTGCCTCCTGAATCCCACTCCCACGGGCACCCTGAAGCCCTGGTCCCTCCCCTTTACCAGGAATAGCCAGCAGAACTTGTCCTGCATCCACCAGCGGGTGTTCCACAGCTGCCACACAGGCTGCCACCACGGTGCAGAACCCAGACGGCCCCCACTCCCTTGGGGGCTGCTTTCCTACACAGAAGCCTCCCACTCCTCCCTGCTGACAGTCCCCACAGGCACCTGGCCTCCCAAACTAACATCCTGGGCTCCTGGCCCTGCCCCCATCTATCCACGCCCATTTTCCTTTCTCTTCAGGACCAGGCCAGCCTGTCTCCCCCCTCACCCCAGCACTCCTGACTCCTCTACAGGAGCTTCTCAGCTGGCCCTATGCTTGTGCATGTAGCTTTAACGTCTCTGTAGATTTTTAAAAAATATTTTTATTAGTTGTTGATGGACCTTTATTTTATTGATTTCTATGTAGTGCCTCACACATGCTAGGCAAGCACACTACCACTGAACCACAACCCCAGCCCCATTTGTAGATTTTTTTTTTAAGATTTAAGAGAACATTTTTTTTTTCTAATGAAAAAGGGAATTTGTGTTCATTCTAGAAAATACAGAAAAGTATAATGAGAAGAATAGCTGTCTATAACCCTATTGTTGAGAAACAACCAGTCTCAGGATTTAGGTATGTCCCTCTTATAAACACATGAATCTACCCAGGCCAACACCCACTAGTGGATGCGAGACAAGTTCTGCTGGCTATTCCTGGTGAAGGAGAGGGACCAGGGCTTCAGGGTGCCCGTGGGAGTGGGATTCAGGAGGCAGACTTGCAGTCTTCTGCAAATTCGGACAGGAAAAATGAGGACAGAGGAGAACTCAAGCTTGCGACTTTTGTGGGCCCCATGGAATGTTCTGTTGGTGAAAGACTACAGGGGATTCACCCTTCAGCAGAAGTGGAAAGGGTCCCAACAGAAGCAGGCACCCAGGCTTCTTTTAGGTTCTGTGAAGGCCCAAGGAAGTGGACAGGGGCTCTGGCCTGGCAGATGTGCTGTCCAGGATCTGGGAACAGACAGCCACAGCCTGAACATCTGAGCCCGTCAGTCAGGGACTGAGCTGCTCCACTGCCTTCCAGGTGCCAAGGACCGGCCCTCATGGGTGGAGAGGAGGAGCTGGCCAGGAGTGAGTCCTACAGACTCACTGTCATGATGATGGCAACAATAATAACGTACAAGAGCTCAACTGCTTGCTGTGTGCCAACCATGGAGAATAGCCATCAACATAGGTCATCCCTGAGTTCCCCAAAGTGTGGACACATTGCACAAGAGAAAGGTGGTGGCAGAGGGATGGAGATTTGTATCTATTTTAATATGCATTAGAAAACTAATAGCTCATCAAACCCTTGAAATCTATGAATAAGAAAGATTTAAAGGAAAATATTGAGGAAGAAATTTAAATGGTGAAGATGGCCACAAACACCTGGGAACATGCTGTGCTGTCTCACTGACTCCTAGCAGCTGCTCTACCTAGGTGGAGGCCAAGGCACAGGAGGTGACCGGGGCCACATACCTGGAGGTGCTTATTGGGCCTGATGGATCTGGATCCTGAGCCTCCACTCGCCCAGGTCCCTGGGGAAGAGGTCCTGCTTTCTCTCCACCCTGTCCTTGCTCTGTCAACACCCATGTCCAGAACATCTGCTAGGCATGTGTGTTCCAGGGCAGATTCCAGAAGTGCTGGGACATGTCTCTGGCCATTTGGCACTCATCTCCTGATAAGTCTCTCTGACTGGTCCTGTTCATCTGGGCACCCACAGCAGCATAGCTAGGCATGCAGCAGGCCTGGTTCAGGAACATTTATGCAACTGCTGATTGTAGATCCCCTCCAGAGAAGAGGAGCCTGGGTGGCATGGCATGAGAGAACTGACCTCATCCACAGCAGTGACAACTTCCCAAGGCCTCACTCATCAGAGTGGCCCAGGGACGGCAGTTTGGCAAATTCGTTTAGCCACGGGCTGTGCCAGCAGTCCTGGGACTGGGGACATGGGATAGCTTGTCGACTCTTGTCCGGCCAGGCCTGGCTCATGTCAGCAGAGGACAGCATGACCCACCCACCTATGGCCAAACCTTCCTCAGAGGCAGGGCAAGCCCAGACAACGTGCTGTTGGCCCTGAGGTCTGGCCTTGGTGCTCAGGGGAGGATCATCTTCCATCCCTTGTAAGGGCACAGCACAGAGACGCAGGGCCCAAGCCCCAGCAGCAAATTATAGGGAGAGACAGAGGGACCCTGTGGGATCTGTGAACCCAACAGAGATCCCTGTGTCTGCTGGGACCAAAACAAGGATGTGAAGAATTCAGATTTGCCTGAGTTAAGACAGACAATGAAAGGGCTACCTACCAAGCAGTATTGACAGCCCAAGCATGTTAGTGATAAGCTAGTGCGAATAACCACATTGACTGAGCTCCTAGCAGACGTGTCATGTTGGGCTGAGTCCTCACACAACTCTCTGAGGAAAGCACTTCAGCACGTGGACACTAACATGCTGAGATGCTCAAGGTCACAGCCAGGCAGGAATTTGCAGGATGTAGACCCAGACTGTCCTTCAACGGCTGACTACCACCAGACCCTGCTGCTCTGCAGGACAGTGTGGGTTTGGAATAAGGCAGACCACAGTGCCCTTCATCTAAGACCCTGACCCTCAGTCACCAAGATGAAGGTGCCTCACCCAGAACAGCAGGGCTACACCAGTCTCCTGTGATTCTAGTGAGGAGAGGACAGGGGAGGCTCAAGTTGTGGGGCCCGATGGGGGCTGTCTGAGTGTAATATTCCACACCCAGGGCACAACTCCACTCTCAGGGACTGCTTCGTTTACTGCAGGACACTGATGCTCAGAGAGGTTGGAGTGCTCCCCCAAGGCACACAGCAGTGAGCTGGGACTAGAACTCCATTCCTGTAGCTTTGGGAGCAAGGAGAGAGGAAGCCTGTGAAGGCCTCTAGCAGGTGCCTGGAAGAGGGCGGGGACTCAGAAATGCCCACTAGGTTCCCAGCTCCTGCTTTCTTCTTAGCCATTCTCACACCAAGTCCCCTCTGATACCATGGGCCTCCCTGGTGGGAAGCAGCCAGTGGTGCTCAGGGGGTGTCTCTGCCATCTCTCCCACACAGTGGGCAGGGGCTCCTTGGGCAACCCTGGGCCTCCGGGCATCTGTGGGAAATTCAGATGGCCAGACCAGGGACTCCCAAACTGGGTTTCTCTTGTGATGATCTAGGTCACTACTGATTTATGGAGGTCTGAATCCACTGGGGATATAAAAAAGAAGTGCTTTATTCTCTCCAACACCTGCTTCCCAATTGTGCAGAGTTGACTCCCCTTTCCAAGTATAGGCAGCAGGTTCCTAAACAAAACCTGAGTCAGTGGCTGAGGCTGTAGCTCAGTGGTAAAGTGCTTGCCTTGCATGTGTGAGGCACTCGGTTCAATCCTCAACAACATATAAAAATACATAAAGATACTGTGTGTTCATCTACAACTAAATAAATATTAAAAAAAAACAACAAACCTGAGTCAGATTCTAGAACTTTGTGGTCACTTTTCATTATTAGAATAGTTTCATTTCAAAACTTGATTCAAAATCCATCTCTGTTCTCCTTTGTCCCCTCCCTGACCCATAAGCTATTTATGGCTCTTGGGGTTGGGAGGTAAGGGGAGCGGTTCCTTTCAAACCCCTTCAGACTCACAAATGGATGCCTATTAGGCAGGGAGGGCTTGTGATCAGGTTCCTCTGATGCAGGTGGCCTCATCAAGTTGGTGATCTGGGTCTCTTGTGTTCAGCTTTGTCCTGGTCCCGCCGTTGCAAAGGGCAGCCAGGTCTCCTTTCCCTGACACACGGGACACATGTCCCTGATTTTGCCCTCTGCCAACTGTAGCACCCCTTCACATAGAACCTTGACAGCTTATGAGTGGTTCTTGGCTCTGGCCAGGGCCACAGAGAACTGGCAAGGGAGGGCGGAGCGCACCTCCTTCCTGCTGTCCAGGTCCTCATAACTCCAGAGGCTTCTACTTTAGAATTCTCTACACCATTCGCAGGCACCAGTTTCTGTGTTCAGAAACGTGTCAATCACCTCCTCCTATTCCCCCAACAGAGGAAGGGATCTGAAAGGACATAGCCCCTCTACTCCCAGTTCTGGGAGGCTCTCCCAGGCTCCCTGTGGGCCAAGGGCCTATAGTTCATCACATGCCCAATGTCCCCTGAAGGAGGAGCAACTGTCTCATCTCAGTACTACCCTTAGCTGCAAGTCCAGAACCCCCTCCTTCCCATGGTGCCTGCCCACCTCAGACTCAGGAGGCATGAGGGGCGGGAAAGGAGCTGGCATAAGGATTAGGCAGGGAGAGCATCTGCATTTGTTCTAATGAACGTCGTATCGTTAGTCTCAGTTGGTTAGGAGTAAAGGAGTAAGACATTTATTTTTACTTAATAAAAGTGGCAGGTTCTGCAGAGAGAGCATATGTTCTAACAATGAAGCAATGAGGATCTGAGTCTATTCTGGGAGCGAGACCCTGCTCTGTGGCTTGGGCAAAACCTTTGACGTTCTTAGGGCTCAATTTTCTACACAGTGGAGATGATAACCATCATAAGACCTTAAGGAAGAAATAAGTTTATAAAATGTCACCTCCTATGTAGCTTGGCATGTTCATAAACTTCACAGTAGACATGGCTGCTATTATCACTTACTTGCATTTTCAAAACCCAGATCTAAGAGAAGGTAATGAAGGGGTAAGAGTCCAGATCCCTAGCCTGTGTCCTCCAGGCTTCTCCCAGCTCTGCTGAGGAGGCTAGCACAGTGCCAGGTGCTCAGCAGGACCAGAACACATGTTTCGTTGAATGGTGTCTTTTAATTCCAGGTTCTATTTATCTGGTTCTTATCAGTAATGAGGTGTTCTGAATACAAATTGAAGTTGCATTTAGTCTAACAACCATAAGATGGTTGGTCTTGGAAAAAAAATTTAAAAAGGAGAGACCCCTGTGTGTGGAGGGTGAGGTGGGCAGCCCTGTCCTGTGGGGCTCTGGCTGCTAGCATGAGCCAGCAGCTGTCTTCAGGGTGGCGGAGCTGGATGGCAGCTGTGAATACTTTCTTTCTTAAATGAAGCTCCTCTCTGTGTGTGCTGAATCACAGCATTGGGGGGGGGGGG
>NW_026000051.1:4630830-4654317 GCF_001458135.2 Marmota marmota marmota
GTCTTGCTACTGAGTGCTGCTGCTGATGGAGGAGGGGAGGGGGGGGAGGGACAAGAGCATTTACTAAGTGGATCCCAGGCACGAGCTGTGCAGCCGGCAGGAGGCTGGGTTGGGCCAACATTCAGGTGGTAAAGGAACGTGACTGGCTCAGTGATCTGTCTGACCCCTGTAGCGGGTGTTGGGGGGCCCCCAGATGAACACTCTGACCGCAGACCTCAGTGGGAGAGAGACTAGGCCCAAAATAGGCTGAGTGTCTGGGGTGTCAGCTGGGATTCACCCCTTCCAGCAAGTCACGGCTCAAGCATTCTGTTTACCAAATGCTCTGCACACATAGAAACCAGGGACGGTCTGGGCTCTGTTAAAGGTGGAAGGGGAGGGTCCTGGGTGCGTGGAAATTGAGGTGTCAGATGCTTCTCTGACAATCTGTGCAGGAGGTCCAACGCCCAGGCTGTCCACAGTGAGCCTGGGGGAAGAGGAAAGGCAAGAGAGAAGGCAAGGGCGGGGGTGGGGACTTGTCCCTACAGGGTCTACCCCACCCGATGCAGCCCAGCCTGGCAGGTAGTGGAAACAGGGTGACGTCTGCAGGAGAGTGCAGATCTGCGAAGGAGGACGCCACCTCGGCACGCTGTCGAGCTCGTGAGAGTAATCAGAACCATCTGAGCGTGCAGCTCCGGCTGAAGACTGAAGACGGGGCTGCTCCTGCACGGGCTGCCAGGAGGAGGGCTTCCAGCAGCAGAAGCCCAGTCCAGCCCTGCCTGCTGGATGGGCCCTGCCAACTGCCCTTCTCTCCCCTGGGGTGGGGCCGAGGGTGGGGTATGGGAGGAGGATGGTCTCCTGCTCCCCTGGGGCTTGGCTGCTCTCTCCACAGGCTCCTTCCCACCTCTCTGCAGAAGCTCAAGGGATGGAGTCAGAGCTGACTATGGGCCAGACAGCAGCAAAGCACCTGATATACGCATGTCCGGAAGAGTCACGAGAACACCGGGAGGCTGGTGCTTCTTACCCCTGCTTTACAGAGGAGGACACTGGAACACCAAGAAGTGATGTGAACAAGGACACACAGGGTGTCTGTGGTGGAGCCAGGATTTAAACCAGAAGTCTGGTTCCAGAACCCACACTCCATACAAAGCTGCTTGGCAGGATGACGATGATGATGATCATGACAATGAAGAAAAAATAAAGTACTTCCTGCAGGCAGGCACTTTGGACATCTTATGTCATTTAACTCCTATGCCAACCTACAGAATACAGGTGCTATTTTTATCCCTGATTTGGGAAGGAGGAAAGAGGGCCCATATTGTAGGCTCTATTCTCAGGGCCTTTGGGCTGGGAAGAGCAGGCCCAGAAACAGTCCTGGTATCCTCTGCAGCACCCCTCCACTGTGCCACCAGACCCCTCATCTACTTGCCATCCCACCCACGTGTCAGACTCTGGGCTGTGCACTGGAGCCCCCAGAGCACCCACCCAGATTGCTGGGGAGGAAAGAAGACCTATTGCTTCCTGGAAACCTAAAATCCCAACTGCCAAGCAAAAGCATGCCTAATCTGAACAGAGCTCCCAGGTGTTCCGTTGTTTCTTTGGTAGTTAACTTCTCAGAGCCATTCTATAAGATCATTATCTTTTTTTATGATCCTTTTCTTTCCCATTCTGTACCAGAGATGAGATGAAATCGGCCAAGTGAGTCCTGGTTCCTGTCCAGACTTCACGTAGCTTAAACACTGCAATTTCCCAGGGCCAGTGCCACACAGGCGAGAGCGAGGGCAAAGTGGCCAGCTCCCAGGAAATGGCCAGAAAAAGCCAAACCACGCCTTCCTGCCTGCCACAGAGCCAGCATCTTCACACGACAGTTATCAGAAGCAGTTGTGGTTATTTTGGGGTCAAGCCAGACTCAAGGGTCCTTGTGTAAACTTGTTAGAACAAAATGCAAATTCCTGGGCCCCACCCCAGACCTACCTAATCTGAGGGTGGGACATAGAAAACTGAGTTTTCACCAGACCCCAACTTAATTCTGAAGCCACCGAAGCTTGAGACCACTGCCCCGGGCTGGGCTGAAGTGTTGCACACAAGAGACCCAACATCTACCAAGCACCAACCACGTTTCAGGCACACAGCCTCTCAACCTAGGCGCTAGCCCTGGGCATAAACAGCACTCTGGTACAGATGAAGAAATGAGGGTCAAAAGCGTCCCTGGGCTGCCCTACCTCACATTGCTGGGAAGTCTGTCAGGGGTATGGACTTTGGGTCCAAGCAGCCTCAGATCCAAACCCTGGCTTTGTGGTTCCTGGCTGAGCAGAGCCATGTCGTCATCAAGATGGTAGGTGGTGGTGAGGACCTTTCCTGGGCAGTGCTGTCTTGAGGCCTGATGAGAATCCACATGGAGGCCTCCCACTGAGCCAGGCCAGGGAGTGTGGGCCTGCAGCTGTCATGTAAGAGCAGAGGGATGGTAGGCCCCAAGGCCTTGGGTGATAGAGCTCAGGCAACTTCTCTCACAGGGGAGCCTTTTAGGCTAGGTTAGTGCTATTTACAAATAATGATCAGACTCCCTGGACTTTGGCTGGTGAGAAGCAGCAAATGAGAAGGAGAAGGAGGAGAGGCTGGGAGGGGAAGGTGTCCGCTAGGAAGAGTTGGAAAAGCAACAAGGAACACAGCTGCCTGGGATTTATGGGGCTCCTGTAAGCAGCGCCCCTCCCCCACCCTGCAACCCTCAGTGAAGTCAGTCTGTTGTGCAGGCCTGAGTCACCCAGGAGAGGCTGACAGCAAGAGCGTGAGCAGCCAGGGTTCACTGAGGCCAGTGCAAATGTGCATCTGTGTGTCCCTGTGGCTCTGTGTAAAAGGCTGAACAAGAACAGATAGAAACTTTAAAACATTGCATATTTATAGAGAAAACCTTGTAGTTTTCCAGCCAATTAGTGGATTATCTGAATGACTTGCTTCCTGGGATCTGGGGAGCTGCTTTTTATTTATCACAGAGGAAGAATACCCAGAGGCTGAGATGACAGTCCCTGTGAGCCAGAGTGCCTACCTTACCACTGACCCAGCATGTGACCCTGGACAATTAACATAAGCCTCAGTTTCTGCATCCAGAAATTGGGTGTTATTTAGATATTATCCATGCCCCCAAAACTCGTGTGTGAGACAATCCAAGAACATCCACAGATGAAATTATTAGAATATGAGAGTTGTCATTTAACCAGTGAATTAGTCCACTGATGGATTAATTGGTGGTAACCGTAGGCAGGTAGGGTGTGGCTGAAGTAAGTAGGTCACTGGGAGCATGGCTTTGGAGTTTACATTTTGTCCCTGGTGAGTGGAGCTGGCATGTGTACTTGCTCGCTCTCTGTCTCTCTCTCCCCATTTCTTGATTGCCATGTTCGGAGCTGCTTTCCTCCTCCATGTCCTTTCTGCCTCACCTTGGGCCCAGAGCAATGGGTCAGCCATCTATGGATGAAGACCTTTGAAACCGTGAGCCTCAAATAAACTTCTCCTCTGCATTGTTCTTATCAGGTCTTTTCATCACATCAATAAAAATGTTGACTAAAACACTGGGAAATAAAAACAGAACCCACCTTATATGGGGTTAGGGATCAATAAGTACTTAGAAAATGTTGAGAGCTATTTTTGGGGGGGGGTGTCTGCACAGTCTCCACAGCCTACATTCCAACGTGTTAAAAGGTCCCTTTCTTTGGTTAAGCAGGTTTCCTACACTGGCTGCAGGTGAAGGGATTGAAGGACTATCAGTAGTGAGGCTAGAGGTAGTGGTGCTGGGAGAGTGACAGATATGACAAACCCAAAAGAGGAAGCTAAAGGAAAGTTCTCAAGACAGAGAGGCAAAGTGACTGATTTTCAGAGGACCCGAAATAACAGGGCTCCAGATCACCAAAGGAAGAGAGCATGTGCTGAGTACCAACTCTGCCCAGATGCTACACTGGACATTAGCACTCACACCGACTCACTTATTCCTCCCTGACATCCTAGGAAGGGGACAGTGCTATCTCATTTTAAATGAGGAAATGGAGACTGGAGAATTCAGAAGTCACATAGTTAGTAAGTGGTGGAGGTGGAACTGGCAGCCGTCACTGGCAGATCCTATAACACAAAGACAGGGTTGCTCTGCAAGGAGAGACCTGCTCTCTTCCCACCCTCTTGTTTCCCACTGGTGCCTGCACCAGGCAGCCCTAACCCAAGCAAGGAAGCCCACTGAGCAGTCCTCATGGCCGACCTCAGGGTACCAAAGAGCAATCTGGGCAGCAAGCGGAGAACACCCACAGAGGGAAAGCCCATCCCTGCCCTTCAGGGCTTCAGGCCTCAGAGCTAGGACTTATCTGGCCCTGCCAGGGAGGGAGGAGGGTGGGCAAGGAGTAGTCCGGAGGCTGGTGGCACTGAGGCAAGCCTCCTACACCAGTGCCCTTACTCCTTGCAGGCCCTGTGTGTGGTCCCTGGAGACCCCTACATCAGACCTGCAGTCAGAGCTCCCTGCAGCAGTCATTGGCTGGCACCAGCACCTCTGTCTGGTGACACCCCNTTCAGGACAATTGCGTTCCTCCTAGCTTGATGTAGGGTTTAATTTCAGTCCCCTCACTTCCTACCTGTGTGGCTCAGTGCCAGCAGCTTCAATTTGCTAAACCTCAGTCTCTTGCTAGAATAGAACCATAACACTCCCTCACAGAGTCTTGAGAGATGTGTTAGTCAGCTTTCCAGCACTGTGACAAAATACCTGAGGTAATCAACTTATAAGGAATAAAGATTTATTTTGGCTCATAGCTTCAGAGGTTTCTTGGCCCTGTTGCTTTGTGCCTGTGGTGAAGCACACATGGTGGGAACATGTGGCAGAGGAGGTTTGTTCATCTCATGATGGACAGGAAGAAAAAGGAGAAGAAGAGGAGAGGCTGGGTCCCTTTGAGGGCATGCCACCAATGACCTAACTTCATTCCATAGGCTCCACCTCAAGGGTACACCACCTTCTAAAAGCAGCACCCCAGGCCTTCAGCGCCCCAGCCTTCAGCACATGTGCCTTGGGAGGATATTTAAGATCTAAACTATAACAAAGAGGAAGAAATAAACTGATATATATTAAATGTAGAGGTGGATGCTCTAACAAGATGTGTGAGGACAGCACAACTCTTTCATCTTCTAATGACCAGGTGGGTACTTGAAAAGAAGCAACCTGGGGCCTCTTGGGCTGATATTTCCCAACAGAATATGACCAAGAGCAGAGAGGGCAGATCCTGGACGAGGAGCCAGCAGCCATCTGACTAGCTTACAGTGCCACCAGCAGCAGCAGAACAGGGCTGGGTGAGAAGACAAACTTACCTGGGATGTGGGAAGTCCCAGGTCCTGACATGAAGGAGCGGGCTCGACTGACCTAACCCCTGATCAGTAGCAATCTGATACTCTGGACAACTCAAACAAAACAAGTCTCAGAAGCATCAGAGAAGAACCAAAAGCAGAGACACTGGAGGGAACAGGTCCTCGAAAGAGGGGAAGCACGCAGGGCACTTCTGGGACATGGAGATGCACAGGAGAGCAGAACTGAAGCAGAGAGCAGCAGTCACTATCTGGGAAGAGGACAAAGAGAACAGACTTCGAAAATCCCAGAAAGGGAAAGATACCAGAAAGGAGAGCACTACAGAAGGGGACACCTCCCAATTACTACACAGATTCCCCTCAAATTTCTAGCTAGCACCAAAATTGTACACATGTGGACAGAGACTCCAAGGACCAAAGCAGTAGTGGGGAGGAAGAAATTCCAACAATGTCCTGGAAGACAGAGTTTGGAGTTCAAGTCCTGCCATGTTAAAGCAGCTCAGCAAATATGTGAGGCTTTTGATTTGGTTCCAGAAATGCCATGTCTTATATGTAAGCCCAAGGTGAAAGGTATGCCCTCAGGCTGTGAACAAAACCAAAATAAAACTACCAAAACAAAGCCTAAAAACCAAGCCTCCACACACCAAGCAGCTTCACTCCCTGCTAGAAAAACACAACAGAGGAAGAAAATCAGATACAGAATCTCTTTGATGTACTGTATATCTAGTGTCTACTATACAATAAAAAATTATAGTTACGTGAGGAAAGGAGAATGTGACACACAATCAAGAGAATTAAAAAAAAAAAAAAAAACACCAGTCAGTAAAGTCCAACTTATGCCCCACACCTAAATGCTGGAATTAGTAGATAAGGATTTTAAAATGTCATTATAAATATGCATGGGATTTTAGGAAAAATGAAGGACATAATGAGTGAGCAGATAGGGAATAGTGAAAGAGAAATGGGAACTATAAAAATCATCCAAATGGAAATCCTAGAATCAAAAACCACAGTACCTGATAGAAAATGCTTTGGATGAAATTAATAGATTAGATACTATACAAGAAAGGGTTGGAAAACTTGGGGACAGGTAACTGAAATGACCCAAATTGAACCGCAAGAGAAGAATGGGTATAAATAAATAGATGCAGTTTCAGTGACCTGTGGAATGACAAGTATGTAAACAGAGTTCAAGAACGAGTGGGGAGTTGAAGCATAAAAAATATTTAAGGAATAATGACCCTGAATTTCCCTGACATCCTCAGATTTAGTGGGGGAAAAAAAAAAATCAGCTAGGCATGGTGACACATGCCTGTAATCCGAGAAACTCAGGAGGCTGAGGAAGGAGGATTACAAATTCAAAGCCAGCCTCAGCAATTTAGTGAAGCCCTAAGCAACTCAGTGAGATCCTGTCTCTAAACAAAATATAAAAAAGGGCTGAGGATGTGGCTCAGGGGTTGAGTGCCCCTGGGTTCAACCCCTGGTACCAAAACCAAAACTAAAACCAAACAAAAACAACAAAACAAAACAACAACAAAAAAAACACCCAATCCATTGTTTCAAGAAGCTCATTGAACCCCATATAGAATAAATATGAAGAAAATCATTAGTCACATCACAGTCAAACTGCTAAAAAAAATCAAAGATTGGGGGGAAATCTTGAAAGAAGCCAAAAGACCCTTTATGTATATAGGAACAACATAAAGGAAGGCAGCTTGACTTATCAGAAGCAACACAGGCCAGAAGATAATAGAAATATTTAAAACGTGTTCAGGGGGCTGGGTTCACTTTTGGAAATTTAAAACTGGGTAGGAATCTGAGGTTGCAAGATTGAGTTCCAAGCCTCCCTCCCTCTAACACACACCAAGTGTGGACCCCACACACCCCTGCCACATACACAGTACCTTAGTAGATGACTTGATTTGTTGCTGTCAGAAAGGTGATAAGACATGAAAGCATTTGTACAAATTGTGGCACATCCATGAAGAGTCTCCGTATTCTCCACCATATAAACATCACATGTTTTTCATCTTGATGAAAACTATAAGGAAAATGAAGAGTCCTTTCTCCTTGACGTTTTTGTCACATGATGTTTCTATCCAACAGAATCCTCCACCTGGAGGAGGTGGGGGATTTTGAGCTCCGTGAGTCAAGCTGAAGTTTGATGGAGATGATGGGTGACATGGGAGGGCAGGGAGAAGGGGATGGCAGCCCGTGCTTCCTGGGCTCTAGCAGATGCTGGAGTCCAGGTGCAGTGTCAGCGAGCCTTATCTTATTCAATTCTCACATTCACCTGAGCAGTAAGTATTGTCAGCTCCATTTTAGAAACAAAGAAACAAAGTTTCAGAGAGAATAAGAAAGTTGCCCAGGGGCTGGGGATGTGGCTCAACGGTAGTGCGCTCGCCTGGTATGTGTGCGGCCCGGGTTCGATCCTCAGCACCACATACAAACAAAGATGTTGTGTCCAGCGAAAACTAAAAAATAAATATTAAAAAAAAAAAAAAAAAGAAAGTTGCCCAGGGTAGTAAGAGGGTCAGGATCTGTGCCCAGATCTGCCAGACTCAGGTCACAGCATTTCACCCTCCCCAGTCGGCTGGTCCTTAGTTCTGTCCCCCACCCTGGGTTGTACAACAGGAGAGTCCTGTGTGGTCTGCACTTGTTCCTGTCCTTGAGGTACTCACAGTGAAGGAAGCAATAAAGAATTATTAAAGGAAGTCACTGAGCTATGCATCAGCCAGAGTGTGCGACACTATTATGTCATCTCTCATTTAATCTTCACAACAGCTCTACGAAGCAGATCCTTGTATTATCCACATGTTATGACGAGGAAAGTGAGGCTCAGAGCTATGAGTGGCAGAACTGGAATTGGCTCCAGAGCTCAAGCTCCCCAGCAGGACCCCTGGCTGCCTTGAACCACCAAAAGGGCAGAGGTTGTGCAAAGACGGGCAGGCGAAGGCCAACCTGATGCTGCCCCCTCACTTAATGGGATCCTAGGGACTTCAAATTGGGAAAAGAGAATTACTGTAGTGATCAAGGAAGGGACTGGGGCAGAGTGGGACAATCAGCCTCCAATCACCTCCTGCCAGGATGGTCACAACCACTGCCACCAGCTCTCGATGGCTAGTCTATGGCTCCCATCAGTCCAAGCTCCACTCAACAACTAATGTGGCCTTTTACAAATAAAGGCAGCCTTGACACTGTCTTGCTCAAAACCTTTTGGTGGCTTCCTGGGATTAAGTCCCACCTGTCTCTTAGGGTCTCAACTCTCTGCAGCCTGGGTATCTGCTCCAGTTCCTGCTGTGGTGGGAGACTTGCCCAGACCCAGCAAGCTGGAGCCACCCTGCCTCACAGCCATGGGCTCTATGGGCCAGGAACAGGGATCTGGAAGGCGGGAATGGCTTAGTTCTGCTTCCTGATGTCGAAGCCCAAGAATGAAGACTCCAAAGCTGGGTGGCCCCATGGCCAGGGGCTGGAATCAACTGGAAGCTTCTTTCTTCACATGCCTGGGGCTGCCTATCAAGCACATGGCCTCTGCACAGTGGCTTCTGTAAAGCTCAGGCTCTTCTCTCATTCGGCCTTGCAAGCCAGGTAGAGTCACTCCCACTGTGTTATGCTGGGACAAGTTCACAAAGATACTCAGATTCAAGGAGGTGGTGCATGGACACCAGAGTCCCACTGTCACAGCTCATAACACTGAGAGTTCCACTAGTCACAGCTGATAACACTGAGGCCAGACAGGGCCACAGAGAGGCTCAGAGTGTTGAGGTCTCCTTGGGTCCTGGGAGATGATGTTGGGCTGTCTCTGAAGAAGCAATCTGCCATAGGCTCTTTACACATCCTCTCTGCCCAGACCCTTCTTTCTCCACGAGGTCACCTGCTAGTTCTGAGCATCACTTCCTCATAGAGCCCTGATTGCCCCACTCAGGCTCAGCCAGGTCTACTGGTGAGATCTGCCCTCAGCGCCCGGCACCTCTGTGCACACAGTCTGCCTCCCAGCCTGACTGCTGCTCAGAGGACAGGAACCTTGGTCAAGAGCAGGTTCCCAACAAACTCTTCCTGGGAGAACTGGGAGGGAAGAAAGAGAGGGTGAAAGGGGGAAAGACAGACACACCAAACTTTCAGTGTTTATCTTGGGCTGCAGAATATGGGTTCCTTATCCTGCCAAGGGCACAGCTTGAGGAGAAGAACTCAGCTCCTTCCCATGTACGTCTGCTGACCTCAAGCCCCAGCCCACCATGCTCCCCATGGCCCCTCAGGAGCTCTCCAGGCCCTCTGGGGAATCCAGAGTGGGCTGACATTTTCACCCCACAGCAGAGCAAGGGAGTATTTCTGACCAACAGTCTAATCTAGCTCTCTAACGTGGGGGCCTGCAAAGACGGGGTTCTCTTCTAAAAAGGGAAGGAACTTACAGATGGAAAAGGGGGACAGCTTGAGAGGCTGGGGAGAGGCTAAGAAGGAAAGTTGCACCCCTGCAGAGGTTAGTGGAAGTCCTAAATGGGCCTCAGTGGCCCTTCTGCCCAGGGGCCAGGAACACAATCCATGGTGCCTTGAGGTGGGGAGAGTTCCACTGAAGTTTTCACCACCATCATCACTAAGACTTTAAGGAGGAAAAAAGAGCCACTGCCAATACTGCCCACACTGCAGTCCAAACAAGGGTGAACTACACTCTTGGGTGCCTCGGGTGGGGGGGGTTGCCTTCCTCTTCCTCTTGGACAGAGCACATAGCAGCAGGCCTGGCCCTCCTTCCTCTGACCCTGCCTCCCCACTGACCAGCCTGACAGGGCATCAGGTCTGGAGGATGCTTGATTCATGGGGTCAGGTGCCATCTACTCTCTCCTGCTCTGATCCTATGAATGTTCAGATTTCACCTAAGGTGGCAGATTCTGCTCCGAGATCTCAAGTGGGACTCCAACAGTTCTTCCTAGAAGAGTCCCACTAGTCACAGCTGATAACACTGAGGCCAGACAGGGCCACAGAGAGGCTCAGAGTGCAAGATCTGGCTGGCCCATCCTTTGGAACACTTGCCGCAGCCCTGGGAGATAGATTACTAGAGGTATCTGCCTAATTTACTGCTGCAGGTAAGGGACATTGGAAAGGTGACTCAGGTAGAAAGTGATTCTTCTCTGGTGCCCCACCCCTAGTGGGTGGTCCTAAGTTGCTGCCTCCTGCTAACCTCCAGCAGCAGGGATGGGATGGCCTTGGGCTCCCTTCCCCAGGGTTTGGAGAGCAGTTCAAGCGAGGCCTCCAAAATGGGAGCTGACAAAGGGAGGCTACAGAGCTGAGCAGCGCCCTGGACTGGGGCTCTGTAGGCAGTGCATGGGGCGGGAGTTGTCAGGGAGGGCTGCTCCCTGGGCTTGCAGGGCAGCGATGTGAGCCCATTACCTGAGTCAACTGGGAAGCGCTCTGCCTCTGCAGGACGCCCCCGGAGCTGCCTGGCTCTGGGGAGCAGCGGGCCAGGGAGCAGAGCTGGCCCGCCAGCCCGTGTAGAGAAAGGAGGGGGCCGCTGAGGCCGCCAAAGTGGGCGGGCAGGGAGGGGCTGGACCAGCTGGGGCCGGAGCTAGTGTGACATCACCAGGCGGCCCGCCCCTGTCTGGGCTGAGGGGAGGCCCGGAGCCTTTCTGGGGCCTGGGGGATCCTCTTGCACTGGTGGGTGGAGAGAAGTGCCTGCAGCCAACCAGGGTCAGGCTGTGCTCACAATTTCCTCCAGCGGCATGTAAAGCCTCCACAAAGGAGTTGGGAGTTCAAATGAGGCTGCTGCAGTCGGCCTGAGGATGGACCCCAAGCCCTGAGCGGCACTGCCCAAGGCCAGACCTGCAGAGCATGGCACCAAGGTGGCCGCCTGCCCCGCAGTGAGGGAAAGCAGATTGTGAGCAGCCCTGGGGCACCCCGCTGGCCCCCGCCCCATCCTCGTTGGAGCCAGCTGCAAGTCAGAGCCAACAGAGGCCAGTGAGCAGGGCTGCCGGGCCGCCAGCTCAGCCTGTGACTTGGGACCTCTCCTGGAGGCCATGGACAAGCTGCCCCGCTGACGCCACAGTGCAGCATGTGAGGAGCGGCCCCAGGAGCCACACAGGAGGGAAGAGGTAAGGGGCCAGCTGCCAGGTCTGTGGCAGCAAGGGGCAGCAAGGCAGCAGCTGGCCCCGGGGCTGGGGGCTCAGACCCTGACCCTTCCACCAGGGAGTGTGTGCAGCTGGACCCAACAGGGATCACTCCCTTCTTTCACTTGGAGCCAACCAGGCATCTGCCTGGGCAGGACTGTGGACATGGGCAGGGGTGGTGCTTGGGGTGCAAGATCACAGGTCAGGATGTTGAGGGCTTCATCAGTGAGCCCCACTCTCCTCCTTCAGACAAAGGGCCTGTGGGGTGAGAGCAGGCGGCTCCTGGGATGGGGCCGCAGCCGGGATATGTGCTGTGCGGGTAGGTGTGTGCCTGAGGGGGCAGTGCATGGACAGCTGCAGACAGCAGGGTAGCGGGACTTGGCGAGGCGTCCTTAGGCTTTGGGCTCCTGCACACCCAGGCTAGAGAATATGCCAAGGCAGAAGCAGAAGCAAATGCAGTCCAGAGGTAGACCAAGGCCTTGCTTAGAAAGTTCCCTGGAGCCCAGCAGCCTGTTCACATCCCTCCAGCTGGTGAGGACAGCAGCAGAAGTGTCCCGTACTGGATGGGATGTCTGTCACCCATGGGTTTCTGCCACTGGGACTGGGGCAAAGTGCTGCCCTGACCTTCCCTCCATGCCCTAGGACATCAGACCCCTCCAAGCACCCAGGGTCCCCCAGGTCTTGAACTTGCTGAATGCAGCCAAGAAATAGGGGACAATGGGCTTCCCTGGCAGCTCAGCAGGGGGACATTGCAGGCATCACATACCAAGTCCCTTGAAAGTTCTCAGCGTTAGATAACATTTCCAAACAGAAATTCTTTACTGATCCTTCCCTTCTCCCTCTGTGATATGTGTGTCATGGGTCAGCTGTTGCCTCTGCTGTGGGATTATGAGAGCTCCCAGAGGCCAGTTTGGTTACTCAGAAAAGGATCTCTTTTCACCAGGGCTCTGAGGAAAGTTGAGAGCGCCACTTCCTAGGTCGGCCAAATGCTCCCCATGTGGATTTTCCAAGTGCAGGCAGAGGAGGGTAGAGCTCTTGAGCTGGCTTCAAGTCCAGGCTCTTCTACTTACTAGCCAAGTGGCTCTGGCAGAATGGTTAGCCTTTCTAAATCTCAGTTTTCTGTGAAATGTGAGCATAATAATGCCCGTCTCAGCAGCAGCTGAGCCAAGTGCTTCCCAATGCACAGAATCCTTACAATCTCCCTACAGTGCAGACACGATCACATATCCCCATCTTATAGGTGAGGAAACTGAGGTAGGGGTGGAGTGTGAGGCCATGGGGCTAGTCAGTGCCAGCCCCGGGACTCGAGTCCAGTGATGTAGCTCCAGATGCACTAGGCCACATTCCCCTGCTCTCCAGGAGCACATGTGACCTGGTGTGTGGCAAAATCCTTAGAAAACATCAGTCACTGGTTATCATGAGCCATGATAATCAGAATTGCACAGAGGGGACAGCAGGGACTCAAATTACTTCCCTGTTCTGGACATATTCTGCTAAAGTTTTTAGGAAATCCCAGAAGGCAGAGCCAATGCTGCAGCCACTACTACCCACATGGGGACCTTCCAGGAGCCCAAGGGGCTTTATGTCTGGGGTCACCTGAAGTATGTGTGCATTCTGGAAGTCCACACCCAGGAGTTGTGCAGACACTTGGATCCAAGCACTTGAACCTCACAGGCAGAGCACCCCACCTCTCCCACCTGCCCACGGGCACCACTGCTCTGCTCTTTTGCATCCCTGCTAGAATCTCAGAGAAAATAAAACTTCCTCAATGATACAGGAGGACCAGAGGCCAGGACTGTCCTAGAGTCGCAGAGGAAGAGGCATGGAGTGGCCACCAGCAAGGCTGGCCACGGCGGTGAATCTTGTGCCACAGAACACTGGTGCATTTAATTCCAGGAGAGCACCTTCTGTCCTTTAGCCCCAATAGGCTCCCTGAGCTCTCGGAGGCATTTTGAAAGCTGCTGTGAAATATGTGCTTCTCTAGCACAGGCCTCTGTGGCTGCTGAGGCCACATTTTCCCTGCTGCAGCTGGGAGGCCTGGCCTGGTGGCTCATGGTCTTCTCTGGACAGCTCAGGCTGAGCAGAGGCTCTGACTAACTTCATGGCCTGGTTAACGGGTCTCAGTGGAAGAGACACAAACACGTAAAGCACATGGTCCAGAGGGCTCCACACGGCACTGCTGCAAGCTCACGGGTGGAGGAAGGAGCCCATCATGGTTAAAAAAAGCTCCCACTGGGCTAAGTGAGGAGCACATTTTGTCCCACTTCATTATCACCACAACCCTCAGCGGCAGGTTCTAAGGTTAGCATCCTATTTTATGGATGAGAAAACTAAGGCTCAGAGAGGTTAATTTGCCCAAGGTTACACACTTAATTGATTTCTGTGGGACCTGGATCCAGGACTGTCAGTCTACAAAGCCCATGTCTTCTTCCTCCACATGCCACTGTCTTGAGTAAGGTTCCTCAATTTCTTTTGTCCTGATACTGTTGCTGGGTCCCTGTCCCATGCCCCCAGCAGCCAAGTCTGCTTTTACTGTCCTATGGATCGCTGCACTACCCCCTCTGAGAGCCTCATGCTCATCCGGCCTCATCACATGGCTTGTTATCCACAGAAGCCCACCTTGGAGGCAGCGGAGCAGGAGTGTTACGTCTCTTCCTGGTATCATGTACCAGCAGCTGCACACCACCCCTGCTGTACCATGCCTGGGTGAGCCATGGCACTGGCCCCCATCAGAACTCAGCTCTAGCACGTGGGGGTGGGGCCTCAGAGAAATGTTCATCTACTTGACTGAGGTACCACAGAGCATCTTCTGCATCCTCCTTTGCAGACTCCCTTAGGACTGCAGATTCTGTGCTCAGATCCTCACTGTTTGTACTGAGCCACACTTGAGCAATCCCTGAGCTGACATCTGAGAGATGGCATCTGGTAGCTACAATAGAACAAACAACAGACAGAAGCCCCACCCAAGGCAGGTACATTCAGCCTCTGGCCTCTCTCTGAATCATAACCCATTTAATCTGGAATGTTCTCAATTGACAACAGACAGATGGGGGTGGGGCCCTGCTGTGTGGAGCCCATAGCCCAGCAAGATGAGGCAGGTAGACAGTAAATATTTATACCAACACACAGTGGTGTAAGAGTCCTAAAGAGGGGGCCCATGGGGCTCAGAGGGTTCTCAAGGTGGGTGGTGCTGCCCCATTTTACAGAAGCAGAAATTGAGGCTCAGGAGCACCGTGCCTCTCTCATGGTCTCACCAGTGGGCCAAAGGGCAAAGATGCAAACCCAATCTGTGCTCAGCCCAGCCCAGCCCACTACCATCCTGCACAATCATGCGGCAGAAAGCCCCAGAAAGAATCAATTCACTGAATAGCGCAATTTTTCCCAGTGTATATAAAATACCCCAAATAGAAGGGTTATTCAGCTGTGGGCAGCTTGAAGTTTGTGGTGATAGATAGGTCACGCCAGAAACCTCATTTGGGGGCAGTTTCTATGACAAAACTATATTCCCTCACGTGGACTGAGTCTTAGGACTGCTTTAATAACAGCTTTGGGGGGGGGTGGCGGTTATAATTCTAACAGTGTCCTGTTCCATGTACATATCAATTGTGAGACACACTCTGATCATAGGAATGTTAAAATGTTGGGTGGGGGAGCCAGCCTCTGACAATCCAGCTATTGTGTCAGGTCCTTTCTCTGGCTACATCAGCCTGTCCTGGGGCCAGCAGGCCCAGAGCCTCAGCCCCCTCTGCTGCCCTGTCCTCCCTCAAGCAGGCCAAGACCACCACAGAGAAGCCCAGAATCAATCCTGTTTTCTGCCAGAGATGCCCAAGAACATGCCTGGCTCTGGAATGCCCAAAGCCCCATCTAAGGTGGTCCCAATCCACCCTCCCCCAGGGAAGGTCCTGTCTGCCTTAACTACTGCCGAACTTCCGAAACCGCCCCTGAGCCAGGCAGAGAGGAGATCTGTATAACAGACAACCAGTGGAACCACGGAGCAAACCCCAGACCCAGGTCTCAAGCAAACAAGCCCTCCACCCAGCTGTACAACAGGCCTCCCTAATGTCCAGCCAGTGTCTTTTCTGGGGTACCTCCCCTTCCCTGAGGCCCCAGCCTGAGTGGATCATGGGCCCCTGAGCCGACCTATCTGGGTGTTATCATCTTCTTTAGGAATGCTTGAGGCTGTGGGCCCCTTGAGGGCAGGGACCTCTCCTGCCTTTTTCCTGCTGTATCTCTAGCCTATGGTATAGATGCTGGCTGGGGAAATACACGGAATGAATGAAATCCTAGAATTCCTATTCAGTGGCCTGGGTGCCATCCTGGGCACTGGGCATTCAGAGGGTTATACACCTCTGAGTCTGCATCCAAGCTCACCATGATTTTAAGAAGTTCACAGGTGGCCAGATGGGTGCATTCTGTGACCTGTATATTGGACTGGAGGAGGCCATGGCCACTTTTGCAAGCTGGACGAAGGTGGGGACCTCACTACAAAGGGATATCTTCACAGAGAAATGGCCTCGTGCGGTCACCTGAAAGGAAGACAGGCCCGCATCAGGTGAAGCAGTGGGTGAAGTGCTTAAGGCAGAAAGCAGGGCACATGCTAAGGCCAGGAGCTGGCAGCTGGGCTCTGCTTGCAAGTAGGATGCTGAAGCGACCCCTCATTGAGTTTTGGAAAGGCGGCCCTGGATGTGCAGGCAGTGTGGACAGCCATGGAGAGAGTGCCCAAAGGCAGGGAGCCAGCTAGAACTGTGTGGGCAAGAAGCTGACTCCAAGCCCAGCTCCACCCCTTGGCAGCTCTGTGGCCCTGGGCAAGTGACCGTGAACCTTGCCTCTGTGTGCTCATCTGTGAAATGGGGATAACCACAGCCCCTGCCTTGCAGAGGGATCAATGAAATAGACCCAAAGAGAGCTCGCTCCAGTGCTCAAGGAACAAATCCATTCTGACAGGCCAAGGTGTCCCTGGTGGCCCTGGTACCCAGAAAAACAGCTGCAGGCAAAGCCTGGATTCCCCAGGAAGCCACCCTGGGGTAGTGCTATCCAGCCCTGACTTCTCCCTCTTGTCTGAGGCTCCCCAAGTTCCAGGGCTCCAGAGCACATAGGCATTACCGGAAATGTAGCAGCCAGGACTCTTAAATGGCTTCTGCAGACTCCCTGCCTCTGCTCTGCTGGCCATGGCTCTTGGCACAGAGGGTTCAGTGCGTGGACTTTAGGGGAATCTCAAAATGGTTCCCAAAAAATAACAGCAGTATCCTTGGCCCCCTGGCAAAGGCAACCAGCCTAACCACATCCCCTCCTGCCCTATGATCTCACAGTGTGACCATATCCTGCCTCCATGCGCTCAGTCCTTCCCTAGAGACAGCAGCTCACCCGTGCCAGGAGCACGAGAGCCCAGGGCATCAGGCAAAACTGTCCCCACCCCCTATTACTCCTCTAAGCACATCTGGAGGGTTTCTGATCCTGGGCTATCTGGCTCACTCCAGTGTTCCTATCTCCTGTGACAGGGTTGGACCCAGGTTGCTGCAATCTATAATGGCGGGCTGGCTAGGAAGGCTAAATGGATGGGTGATGGAAGGCTGGACAGGAGACAAATGGTGCATTTGCAGGTCTTGTGAGAGCTGAGCTGGTAGGGCTTAGGAACTGGCTGTAGCCTCCCTGGAAGCCTACACAGCCTTCTGGCGGCAGATGATTCACAGGGTCCCAGGCTGGGAGGCACGGCGGTTGAAGATCTGGTTATTCCCTCCCTGGCCTCCAGGCTGGGGGTGAATCACGGAGGACAAATGATGCACAGTCCCTTCTCCAGGTTTTCCAAGGTGAGGCTGCCACTGCTCATCCTAGATGCCCATTCTGGGGTCTCACCACTTGTAAGATCAAGAAGCTCTTTCTAACATCCAACAAAACCCCGCCTGTGCTGATCCGAATGCCATTTCTACTCATCCAGGCAACAGTATGAAGTAATCTCCTCCTGGCCATTGGACAAACAAACAAACAGGCACCTTTTATTCACTCTGGTTGGAGAGGCAGCCTTGGTGGGTGTGAGGGCCTGGGGCTGGCAGTGTCAGCGGAATCCCAGGCCTGACATTTACTCCAAGTGTCAGCAGCAACCTCACCTTCCCAAACCTGGGTTTCCTGTACTGCCTTGTGCTGACAAGACTCTTCTGGGTAAGGGGTCAAATGAAGCGTGGTGCTTCATTTGAGAATGAAACAGGGTGCTATGAATAATCACACAGGACAACAGGCCTCGGGATCGGAGGGCAAGCAGTAGGTATGGCCCTCTGATTAAGGGCGAGAGCCAATGAGACAGAGCGCAGAGGGGCACATCAGTTTACAACAAATGCCAGCCGCTATTCCCAATACTGTTGGTCACGTGGTCAGCTGAGCCCTCTTGGGACTTTTTCTTCATCTGACTCCCTCTTGCACCCTGGGTCAGCAGACAGCTTAGGTGCACTCTGCCAGCACGCCAGGCCCTTGCAGCAACAACCATTTGTCAGCGCTGAAGTTTCCACTGTTTCTCTTCTGTCCTGATGTTGGTCTAATGCTCCTGACTCACATTCTTGTCCGTCAGACTCACCTGAGCACAGCTTGAGTTTCCAGCTTGCTAGAACCGGATACCTGGAGCTGGTGGGCACACGTGAGCCAGGTGGCAATTCCAGATGCGCTCGCTGCTTTGGCAGAGGCCTGCTTCTTGGTCCTTCCATGGGGCTGGGACACCTCTAGCCTGGACTTGTTCTCAGCCCTTGCTCAGGGACAAAGGGGGTGGTGCTGCCTGGGAAGGGGGTGTCTATGCATTCTCCAGGCAGGACCACACCTGGCCTGATGAAGAAGCAGCTCCTGAGAGTGAGGCTTAATTTGGAGGTTTCCCTGCAGTCTGCAATCCTGGGGACCCCAAGAGTGCTCCTGTCCTCCTCCTGCCTGGAAGGTCAGAGAACATTTTCTATTGGGTTTCCTGTTACTTTGGCACTTTCACAGCAGGTGTGCTTGGGGGTATATTCTGGGATTCTGTTGCCAGCTCTGCTATTTAGTAATACTGATTCGTGCAAGTGATTCACAGTTTTTGAATCTCTCTAATTCCCTTACCGGCAAATGGGATGGCTGTCAGCCCTGCTGCCAGCCTTAACAGCATCTTTGTGGAGACTAGAAAATAGCTGTGATACTCACGCACAAGACCACAAATGTATGTTGTTCCCCTTCAAGTTTAACAGTGTACAACCATGGCCACTATGCTGATGGCCAGGGCCTTCTCCCAGCGTTGTTGGGAGAACTGAGATGATGTATATAAGTGCTGGTCATTGGCTATGGTTATCATTTTTATAATTTGAACTTTTCTCATTCCTAACCTTTGGCATGAGAACTCATAAGTAGACCTCAGGCCAGCACCTTCTGCCACAGGGCAGGACACAACTCCATTGTACCAAAATGTCACTTTTTCCCACAAAGTGGCCCATAGCCTAGGCTGCAGGGCTATGGTGGTGAGAGGGATGTGAACGCACAGTGTGTGGCCCTGCCACACAAGCCAAGCAGGGACACTCAGAAGCAGCCCCCCCCCCCCACCCCAGGGAGGCTGGGTAGGACCGAGCCCTGGGGACTCTCCCTCCCTCTTTGCACAGGCTGTCACGCGGCATGGTCACCAGCCTCACTGTGGGGAGGGAAACCCTGCACGGTGGAAACTCCTCACAACACAATGTGGAAAAGCGATTCCAAGAGCCGTTTTTACTTTAATTTTGAAGCCAAAGAAAACAGTTGGATTTGCTTTTCTTTGTTGGTCATAGGAAGAAACTGAGGAGCTCGGCCTTGATAGGAACTGAGCTCTTCTCCAGGCCTAAGATGGTTGGAATGCCGGGGGGGGGGGGGGGGGTTGGGTGGTGGTGTTACTTCTCTTGGGATGCAATTAGTTGAATAAATATCAAGAGAGCAAAAGTAAACACACTCATTACTGCCCATTCAGAACTGCCAAACTAGCAAAAGGCTTGGGGGTTGGAATCTTTAAGGAAAATAAATGCCTCAGAGGCCAAGGGCAGTGTAGGCCATGGCTCTGGGTATGAAGGGACTGTGCTCCAGCTGCTCAGCTTGGGCCCTTACCTGCCACGTGTTCTAGGGCAAGTCCCTTTGCCTGTCTGGGCTTCAGCATCTCCACTGATCAAATGTGGGGAATAACAAAATAACAACCCCACTGGGTTACTTGGGACAACATATATCAGGCCCCGGGCACAGTGCCCAGTCCCTTCCCGACCTTTCTGTAAGTCAGTCTGCTCCAAGTCACCCCATTAAGTCCAGGCCCCAAAGAGATTAGACGGTAAGACCCCAAATCTATCGAACAGCTTCAAGACTGGTCCCACTACCAGCAATGTGTTCTCAAGCCAGTCACCTGGCACTTTTGTGAGCTTTCGTTTCCTCACCTTAAAAATGGACATAATGTTAATAACTAGATCTGAATGTTGGAATGACTGACGGGGATAATGTTTCCACAAAGGGCCTTGAGGACCCGAAGCCATGTGCAAGTGTGGGCTGTCAAGTTTGGTTGACTTTTAACCTGACCATTGCAAGAAAGGCTCTTTTGAGACATCACAGTCTACAAGGGCACCCTGGCCCTGGCCTCGCCACCCTAAAGTGGAGCAGGCAGCTAAGGCACTGTCAGGTAGCGGACTGCTTCTGGGCAAGGTGGCTTGGACCAGGATTGAGAACCTCCTCTGTGAAGTGTGGTAACAGTGGTACTGTTACAGGGCAGAGGCCTGCCACAAAACTGAGGCAGTCACGGAGATCCCTGCTTCAAACCCCAATTCTTGCAATCATGCCAGAAAGATTTCAGATACGTCACTCAGAATAACAGGCATGAGGTTACCGAAGGGATAGGAAAAGGGAAAAAGCAACACTCTCACAGGAGAGAGTGGGTCCTCTCAGAGAGAAGGACAGTGAGCTCCTAATGCACTCCAGTTTTATTGGGAGTCCCCGGAGGTTTCCAGAAAGACCCACCCAGATCCATCTCTTAACTTTTGACCAACAGCAGAATGAAATCAGACTTTCAAGTCACCACTGTCATGACAACTCTAGGTCACTTTGGCTCATGCTGACTGGTTCTAATTGGAACCTGGGGAATTATACTTATCTCCCTGATTTCCATGATCTGGTCTGTGTAAGGGTCACAGAAGTCCACCCTCCCCACCCCACCCCCACCTCAGGGTAACTTTGTTCTTATCAGCTTTTTGGCCTGCCTTTCTCCTGCAGATAACAGGTTGTTTGCTGAGCAATGTAATATATGCTCTATTTAATCCAGGCTGCAGGTAAATTGTTTTTGTTTTGTTTTTTTTAAAAAAAAGCATGTGGGGGTCAGCACAGTGGACTCAGTTTATAGAACTGTTCCCTCAACTTTGAGTTCCCCCTGCTCATGTTTCGCTGTTCCCTGTCAGAATCTCCTCAGGGGGTGACTGTAAGGGTCCAAGACAGTGGCACATTTTGCTGTTAATATTGTTACTGTCATTCTAGTTACAGTGTTGCTATCACATTATTCCAATCTCTAGTTTCTGAAGTGCTTCCACTTTTCTCACCGGGTGTGCAACATGGGTGGGATTGCTGCATTTCATAGAAGAGGCTCAGCCTTTAGATTTCAGGCCCAAGTGCAAGATCTTTCCCAGGAGGGATATGAGAGCCCACATTTGGGAAGGCACTGAACTTAAGACAGTGCAGCCCTCTGGGTCTGAGGCCTTGGGAAAGTTTGGAAATTCAAGCCTTTCCTGGAGCCAGGTTGCCTCCCTGGGCCTCCGGCAGTATCTTGGCCCCGGCAAAGCAGCACAGAGGTGTTTGTCACCAGCCACAGCAGGTGAGCAGCCTACAAGGTGCAGCAGGCCTGCCCTAGCCTGGGGGTGGCTCTTCCCCATTGTTCTGGGCAGGCATGGCCACCAGTATGGGAGGGAGTGGCCAAGGCATGATGGAAACCAGGCAAACACTTGCAAACCAGCTGTTTCCACTGACGTCACTGCAGTCCCACCTCCCAGCAGAACCCAAACCAGAAGCTCTCAGACACCTCTTTCCAGCTGGCCAGAGAGGCCTGAGTCTGCCTGTTGGTAGGAACCATGAATGGGCTTTGGCGTTCAGTGGGATATTGCTTGGCATGGCCCTCAGGGCACAGGGTCTGCTCTGTACCTGCCTGGCACAAGATCAAGAAACCCCGGGGAGTCCTAGGTGGGACACAATTTTTGGTCCTGTGGCATGGCTAGTATTTTAGCACAGAAGAATGTGAAACTGGAAAGTGGTCACGCTAATATCTGTTTTACTGCTAACCATCAGGTTAAGCTCATTTCCGCACAGTTATAAGAGTTTGGAGGTTTGTGTCCATCAGACCAGGACTGAGTCCTGGTTGTGCCAACTTCCAGTTTTGTGATCTTGGGCAAGTCACTTAGCCTCTGGGTCTCCTCTCAGTTTCCTCCTCTGTAAAATGGAAATAGCAAGTTTACCATTGAAGGACACTGGGTGAATCAAAAAAGTAGCCCGGGGTCATACCAGGCGCACTCAGTAAACGGATGTTCTGGGTGCCCAGATACCTCCCCTGGGCAGCTCTGGCTCCCTCAGGCAGTCCCTTGTCAGGGTGCCCCAGCTCCTCAGATCCCTCTCCACAGCACTCCTACCACACAGCACCTGTTCGGGGTGTGTATTTTTTTTTTCATTCTGTCAACAAATATTTATATTCCAGGCCACGTGCTAACAGAGCAGTGGACAAAACTAACCTGTCCTGCCTTCATGGGGCTCACGTTCAAGGGGCCGGGGTGGGGGCAGCATACGTCTGTTAAGATAACGACTGTGGAGGGGGAGGGTGGAGAGGTCACCATCTTAAATAAGTAGACAGGGTCTCCTGAGAAAAGTGGTATTTCAGCGAAGATCTGCAGGCTGTGAGGTGGAGTAGTGAAGAAGGGGGCAGAGGTGCTCTGGGGAGGAAATGGCAGATACAGGCCCCAGTCAGAGGTGTGCTTGGTGAGCTGCAGGACGGGCCAGGGGCTGGAGCAGGTGATAAGGAGCACCAGGGTCAGAGACGAGACCTGGGGCCAGGTCAGGGAGGACCTCAGAGTCGTCAGCTTCACTTCAACATGGGGAGCCATCCCAGGGGTCGGAGTAGAAGAGCGAGCTGATCTGACTTTTGTGAAAGGATCCTCTGGCTGCTGGGTTGAAGATAGACTTTAGGGTGGGCAGGGGCAGGGGAACAGTCACTGGCTGTTGCGAACACTTGGATTTAGAAGAGCTCTTGGACCACTGCAATAGCCCAGGTGGAGGAGGCTGCACCAGGGCCGGGGCAGGAGTGGGGAGAAGCAGTAGCATTCTGGAGTGTTCCTAGGATATTGCCATCAGCATTTGGTGGTAAAGTAGATGCGGGGAATAAAAGATAGAAGGGACTCAAGGACAACATCGGGTTTTTGGCCTGAGCACTAGAACGCAGTTACCATTTACTCACAGAGGAACAACAGGAAGAAGTAGCTGGGGGGAGAGACGGGAAGAAAGAGGATATGCGGAGTCTTGAGATGCTGAGTCAGAGAAAACTATCAAAGGGCAGCGGGGCAAGGTCTGGAGCCCAGGGCAGAGCCCAGCTGGAGACACACACGCAGGTGTGAGCCACGCTGGAAGGTAACCGCACCTAGAGGAGATTTCCAAGGTAAAGAGAGTCTGGGACAGAGCTCCTGGCCCCTGACATGAAGAGGACAGGCCTGAAGAAGCCAAACAGGGGCAGTTGGGGAGCCAGAAAGATAGGCGGCTCCAAAAGGAAACCCAAGAGGGGAGCTGCCAATTCTGCCCACAGGGCTGGCAGCAAATACCAATGAGAACCAGAACGGGCCATTCCACCCAGCAGGTTGAGGCACTGGTGACCTGCTGGAGTACCCGGGGTGCTGGAGAGGGGCAGGGCTGACGAGTGGGTTCAAGAGGGAACAGGGAGAGCTTTCAAGAACCCTGAGTACAGGAAGCTCTTTGGAGAGCTTTGCCAAAAAAAAGGGGAGCAGAAGAATAAAACAGTATCTGTAGAGGGGCTGGGAGGTCAGGAGAGGATCTTCTGCAAGTTGAAGCAGCAGCAGGAGTGGAGGAAGAATGAGATGGGGGGGGGGGGCGGGGGGGCAGCTGG